>NW_027366738.1:0-66842 GCF_046119375.1 Phyllobates terribilis | reverse complement strand
TTTCATTCAGTCAGTAGCTTCAAACATTTCTGGTATATGAAAAACATGTTTTTCAATGGCAAAAATCAATGAATATTGTAAATGCACAAACAGTAATATCTCCACATTGCAAGTGCAATTCTGAAATTTTTGCTTTTTCCTGCTAATCCTAGCATGATAAAGAAGATTCAAAGAGAGTGAGATGCCAGCTCCTTTCAGTCAGTAGCTTCAAACATTTCTGGTATATGAAAAACATGTTTTTCAATGGCAAAATCAATGAATATTGTAAATGCACAAACAGTAATATCTCCACATTGCACGGTGCAAGTCTGAAATTTTTAGCTTTTTCCTGTTAATCCTAGCATGATAAAGAAGATTCAAAGAGAGTGAGATGCCAGCTCCTTTCATTCAGTCAGTAGCTTCAAACATTTCTGGTATATGAAAAACATGTTTTTCAATGGCAAAAATCAATGAATATTGTAAATGCACAAACAGTAATATCTCCACATTGCAAGGTGCAATTCTGAAATTTTTTGCTTTTTCCTGCTAATCCTAGCATGATAAAGAAGATTCAAAGAGAGTGAGATGCCAGCTCCTTTCATTCAGTCAGTAGCTTCAAACATTTCTGGTATATGAAAAACATGTTTTCAATGGCAAAAATCAATGAATATTGTAAATGCCAAACAGTAATATCTCCACATTGCACGGTGCAATTCTGAAATTTTAGCTTTTTCCTGTTAATCCTAGCATGATAAAGAAGATTCAAAGAGAGTGAGATGCCAGCTCCTTTCATTCAGTCAGTAGCTTCAAACATTTCTGGTATATGAAAAACAGTTTTCAATGGCAAAAATCAATGAATATTGTAAATGCACAAACAGTAATATCTCCACATTGCAAGGTGCAATTCTGAAATTTTTTTGCTTTTTCCTGTTAATCCTAGCATGATAAAGAAGATTCAAAGAGAGTGAGATGCCAGCTCCTTTCATTCAGTCAGTAGCTTCA
This sequence comes from Phyllobates terribilis, assembly GCF_046119375.1. Lineage (NCBI taxonomy): Eukaryota > Metazoa > Chordata > Amphibia > Anura > Dendrobatidae > Phyllobates > Phyllobates terribilis. The sequence goes on along the minus strand of NW_027366738.1, from coordinate 65,861 downwards.
AACATTTCTGGTATATGAAAAACATGTTTTTCAATGGCAAAAATCAATGAATATTGTAAATGCACAAACAGTAATATCTCCACATTGCAAGGTGCAATTCTGAAATTTTTTGCTTTTTCCTGCTAATCCTAGCATGTAAAGAAGATTCAAAGAGAGTGAATGCCAGCTCCTTTCATTCAGTCAGTAGCTTCAAACATTTCTGGATATGAAAAAACATGGTTTTTCAATGGCAAAAATCAATGAATATTGTAAATGCACAAACTAATATCTCCACATTGCACGGTGCAATGCTGAAATTTTTAGCTTTTTCCTGTTAATCCTAGCATGATAAAGAAGATTCAAAGAGAGTGAGATGCCAGCTCCTTTCATTCAGTCAGTAGCTTCATACATTCTGGTATATGAAAAACATGTTTTTCAATGGCAAAAATCAATGAATATTGTAAATGCACAAACAGTAATATCTCCACATTGCAAGGTGCAATTCTGAAATTTTTTGCTTTTTCCTGTTAATCCTAGCATGATAAAGAAGATTCAAAGAGAGTGAGATGCCAGCTCCTTTCATTGTCAGTAGCTTCAAACATTTCTGGTATATGAAAACAATGTTTTTCAATGGCAAAAATCAATGAATATTGTAAATGCACAAACAGTAATATTCCACATTGCAAGGTGCAATTCTGAAATTTTTTGCTTTTTCCTGCTAATCCTAGCATGATAAAGAAGATTCAAAGAGAGTGAGATGCCAGCTCCTTTCATTCAGTCAGTAGCTTCAACATTTCTGGTATATGAAAACATGTTTTTCAATGGCAAAAATCAATGAATATTGTAAATGCACAAACAGTAATTATCTCCACATTGCACGGTGCAATTCTGAAATTTTTAGCTTTTTCCTGTTAATCTAGCATGATAAAGAAGATTCAAAGAGAGTGAGATGCCACTCCTTTCATTCAGTCAGTAGCTTCAAACATTTCTGGTATATGAAAAACATGTTTTTCAATGGCAAAAATCAATGAATATTGTAAATGCACAAACAGTAATATCTCCACATTGCAAGGTGCAATTCTGAAATTTTTTGCTTTTTCCTGCTAATCCTAGCATGATAAAGAAGATTCAAAGAGAGTGAGATGCCAGCTCCTTTCATTCAGTCAGTAGCTTCAAACATTTCTGGTATATGAAAAACATGTTTTTCAATGGCAAAAATCAATGAATATTGTAAATGCACAAACAGTAATATCTCCACATTGCACGGTGCAATTCTGAAATTTTTAGCTTTTTCCTGTTAATCCTAGCATGATAAAGAAGATTCAAAGAGAGTGAGATGCCAGCTCCTTTCATTCAGTCAGTAGCTTCATACATTTCTGGTATATGAAAAACATGTTTTCAATGGCAAAAATCAATGAATATTGTAAATGCACAAACAGTAATATCTCCACATTGTAAGGTGCAATTCTGAAATTTTTGCTTTTCCTGCTAATTCCTAGCATGATAAAGAAGATTCAAAGAGAGTGAGATGCCAGCTCCTTTCATTCAGTCAGTAGCTTCAAACATTTCTGGTATATGAAAAACATGTTTTTCAATGGCAAAAATCAATGAATATTGTAAATGCACAAACAGTAATATCTCCACATTGCACGTGCAATTCTGAAATTTTTAGCTTTTTCCTGTTAATCCTAGCATGATAAAGAAGATTCAAAGAGAGTGAGATGCCAGCTCCTTTCATTCAGTCAGTAGCTTCAAACATTTCTGGTATATGAAAAACATGTTTTCATGGCAAAAATCAATGAATATTGTAAATGCACAAACAGTAATATCTCCACATTGCAAGGTGCAATTCTGAAATTTTTTGCTTTTTCCTGTTAATCCTAGCATGATAATGAAGATTCAAAGAGAGTGAGATGCCAGCTCCTTTCATTCAGTCAGTAGCTTCAAACATTTCTGGTATATGAAAAACATGTTTTTCAATGGCAAAAATCAATGAATATTGTAAATGCTCAAACAGTAATATCTCCACATTGCAAGGTGCAATTCTGAAATTTTTTGCTTTTTCCTGCTAATCCTAGCATGATAAAGAAGATTCAAAGAGAGTGAGATGCCAGCTCCTTTCATTCAGTCAGTAGCTTCAAACATTTCTGGTATATGAAAAACATGTTTTTCAATGGCAAAAATCAATGAATATTGTAAATGCACAAACAGTAATATCTCCACATTGCACGGTGCAATTCTGAAATTTTTAGCTTTTTCCTGTTAATCCTAGCATGATAAAGAAGATTCAAAGAGAGTGAGATGCCAGCTCCTTTCATTCAGTCAGTAGCTTCAAACATTTCTGGTATATGAAAAACATGTTTTCAATGGCAAAAATCAATGAATATTGTAAATGCACAAACAGTAATATCTCCACATTGCAAGGTGCAATTCTGAAATTTTTTGCTTTTTCCTGCTAATCCTAGCATGATAAAGAAGATTCAAAGAGAGTGAGATGCCAGCTCCTTTCATTCAGTCAGTAGCTTCAAACATTTCTGGTATATGAAAAACATGTTTTTCAATGGCAAAAATCAATGAATATTGTAAATGCACAAACATAATATCTCCACATTGCACGGTGCAATTCTGAAATTTTTAGCTTTTTCCTGTTAATCCTAGCATGATAAAGAAGATTCAAGAGAGTGAGATGCCAGCTCCTTTCATTCAGTCAGTAGCTTCAAACATTTCCTGGTATATGAAAAACATGTTTTTCAATGGCAAAAATCAATGAATATTGTAAATGCACAAACAGTAATATCTCCACATTGCAAGGTGCAATTCTGAATTTTTTGCTTTTTCCTGTTAATCCTAGCATGATAAAGAAGATTCAAAGAGAGTGAGATGCCAGCTCCTTTCATTCAGTCAGTAGCTTCAAACATTTCTGGTATATGAAAAACATGTTTTTCAATGGCAAAAATCAATGAATATTGTAAATGCACAAACAGTAATATATCCACATTGCAAGGTGCAATTCTGAAATTTTTTGCTTTTTCCTGCTAATCCTAGCATGATAAAGAAGATTCAAAGAGAGTGAGATGCCAGCTCCTTTCATTCGTCAGTAGCTTCAAACATTTCTGGTATATGAAAAACATGTTTTTCAATGGCAAAAATCAATGAATATTGTAAATGCACAAACAGTAATATCTCCACATTGCACGGTGCAATTCTGAAATTTTTAGCTTTTCCTGTTAATCTAGCATGATAAAGAAGATTCAAAGAGAGTGAGATGCCAGCTCCTTTCATTCAGTCAGTAGCTTCAAACATTTCTGGTATATGAAAAACATGTTTTTCAATGGCAAAAATCAATGAATATTGTAAATGCACAAACAGTAATATCTCCACATTGCAAGGTGCAATTCTGAAATTTTTTGCTTTTTCCTGCTAATCCTAGCATGATAAAGAAGATTCAAAGAGAGTGAGATGCCAGCTCCTTTCATTCAGTCAGTAGCTTCAAACATTTCTGGTATATGAAAAACATGTTTTTCAATGGCAAAAATCAATGAATATTGTAAATGCACAAACTAATATCTCCACATTGCACGGTGCAATGCTGAAATTTTTAGCTTTTTCCTGTTAATCCTAGCATGATAAAGAAGATTCAAAGAGAGTGAGATGCCAGCTCCTTTCATTCAGTCAGTAGCTTCAAACATTTCTGGTATATGAAAAACATGTTTTTCAATGGCAAAAATCAATGAATATTGTAAATGCACAAACGTAATATCTCCACATTGCAAGGTGCAATTCTGAAATTTTTTGCTTTTTCCTGTTAATCCTAGCATGATAAAGAAGATTCAAAGAGAGTGAGATGCCAGCTCCTTTCATTGTCAGTAGCTTCAAACATTTCTGGTATATGAAAAACATGTTTTTCAATGGCAAAAATCAATGAATATTGTAAATGCACAAACAGTAATATCTCCACATTGCAAGGTGCAATTCTGAAATTTTTTGCTTTTTCCTGCTAATCCTAGCATGATAAAGAAGATTCAAAGAGAGTGAGATGCCAGCTCCTTTCATTCAGTCAGTAGCTTCAAACATTTCTGGTATATGAAAAACATGTTTTTCAATGGCAAAAATCAATGAATATTGTAAATGCACAAACAGTAATATCTCCACATTGCACGGTGCAATTCTGAAATTTTTAGCTTTTTCCTGTTAATCCTAGCATGATAAAGAAGATTCAAAGAGAGTGAGATGCCAGCTCCTTTCATTCAGTCAGTAGCTTCAAACATTTCTGGTATATGAAAAACATGTTTTTCAATGGCAAAAATCAATGAATATTGTAAATGCACAAACAGTAATATCTCCACATTGCAAGGTGCAATTCTGAAATTTTTTGCTTTTTCCTGCTAATCATAGCATGATAAAGAAGATTCAAAGAGAGTGAGATGCCAGCTCCTTTCATTCAGTCAGTAGCTTCAAACATTTCTGGTATATGAAAAACATGTTTTTCAATGGCAAAAATCAATGAATATTGTAAATGCACAAACAGTAATATCTCCACATTGCACGGTGCAATTCTGAAATTTTTAGCTTTTTCCTGTTAATCCTAGCATGATAAAGAAGATTCAAAGAGAGTGAGATGCCAGCTCCTTTCATTCAGTCAGTAGCTTCAAACATTTCTGGTATATGAAAAACATGTATTTTCAATGGCAAAAATCAATGAATATTGTAAATGCACAAACAGTAATATCTCCACATTGTAAGGTGCAATTCTGAAATTTTTTGCTTTTTCCTGCTAATCCTAGCATGATAAAGAAGATTCAAAGAGAGTGAGATGCCAGCTCCTTTCATTCAGTCAGTAGCTTCAAACATTTCTGGTATATGAAAAACATGTTTTTCAATGGCAAAAATCAATGAATATTGTAAATGCACAAACAGTAATATCTCCACATTGCAAGTGCAATTCTGAAATTTTTTGCTTTTTCCTGCTAATCCTAGCATGATAAAGAAGATTCAAAGAGAGTGAGATGCCAGCTCCTTTCATTCAGTCAGTAGCTTCAAACATTTCTGGTATATGAAAAACATGTTTTTCAATGGCAAAAATCAATGAATATTGTAAATGCACAACAGTAATATCTCCACATTGCACGGTGCAATTCTGAAATTTTTAGCTTTTTCCTGTTAATCCTAGCATGATAAAGAAGATTCAAAGAGAGTGAGATGCCAGCTCCTTTCATTCAGTCAGTAGCTTCAAACATTTCTGGTATATGAAAAACATGTTTTTCAATGGCAAAAATCAATGAATATTGTAAATGCACAAACAGTAATATCTCCACATTGCAAGGTGCAATTCTGAAATTTTTTGCTTTTTCCTGTTAATCCTAGCATGATAAAGAAGATTCAAAGAGAGTGAGATGCCAGCTCCTTTCATTCAGTCAGTAGCTTCAAACATTTCTGGTATATGAAAAACATGTTTTTCAATGGCAAAAATCAATGAATATTGTAAATGCACAAACAGTAATATCTCCACATTGCAAGGTGCAATTCTGAAATTTTTTGCTTTTCCTGCTAATCCTAGCATGATAAAGAAGATTCAAAGAGAGTGAGATGCCAGCTCCTTTCATTCAGTCAGTAGCTTCAAACATTTCTGGTATATGAAAAACATGTTTTTCAATGGCAAAATCAATGAATATTGTAAATGCACAAACAGTAATATCTCCACATTGCAAGGTGCAATTCTGAAATTTTTTGCTTTTTCCTGTTAATCCTAGCATGATAATGAAGATTCAAAGAGAGTGAGATGCCAGCTCCTTTCATTCAGTCAGTAGCTTCAAACATTTCTGGTATATGAAAAACATGTTTTTCAATGGCAAAAATCAATGAATATTGTAAATGCACAAACAGTAATATCTCCACATTGCAAGGTGCAATTCTGAAATTTTTTTGCTTTTTCCTGCTAATCCTAGCATGATAAAGAAGATTCAAAGAGAGTGAGATGCCAGCTCCTTTCATTCAGTCAGTAGCTTCAAACATTTCTGGTATATATGAAACATGTTTTTCAATGGCAAAAATCAATGAATATTGTAAATGCACAAACAGTAATATCTCCACATTGCACGGTGCAATTCTGAAATTTTTAGCTTTTTCCTGTTAATCCTAGCATGATAAAGAAGATTCAAAGAGAGTGAGATGCCAGCTCCTTTCATTCAGTCAGTAGCTTCAAACATTTCTGGTATATGAAAAACATGTTTTTCAATGGCAAAAATCAATGAATATTGTAAATGCACAAACAGTAATATCTCCACATTGCAAGGTGCAATTCTGAAATTTTTTGCTTTTCCTGCTAATCCTAGCATGATAAAGAAGATTCAAAGAGAGGTAGATGCCAGCTCCTTTCATTCAGTCAGTAGCTTCAAACATTTCTGGTATATGAAAAACATGTTTTTCAATGGCAAAAATCAATGAATATTGTAAATGCACAAACAGTAATATCTCCACATTGCACGGTGCAATTCTGAAATTTTTAGCTTTTCCTGTTAATCCTAGCATGATAAAGAAGATTCAAAGAGAGTGAGATGCCAGCTCCTTTCATTCAGTCAGTAGCTTCAAACATTTCTGGTATATGAAAAACATGTTTTTCAATGGCAAAAATCAATGAATATTGTAAATGCACAAACAGTAATATCTCCACATTGCAAGGTGCAATTCTGAAATTTTTTGCTTTTTCCTGTTAATCCTAGCATGATAAAGAAGATTCAAAGAGAGTGAGATGCCAGCTCCTTTCATTCAGTCAGTAGCTTCAAACATTTCTGGTATATGAAAAACATGTTTTTCAATGGCAAAAATCAATGAATATTGTAAATGCACAAACAGTAATATCTCCACATTGCAAGGTGCAATTCTGAAATTTTTTGCTTTTTCCTGCTAATCCTAGCATGATAAAGAAGATTCAAAGAGAGTGAGATGCCAGCTCCTTTCATTCAGTCAGTAGCTTCAAACATTTCTGGTATATGAAAAACATGTTTTTCAATGGCAAAAATCAATGAATATTGTAAATGCACAAACAGTAATATCTCCACATTGCACGGTGCAATTCTGAAATTTTTAGCTTTTTCCTGTTAATCCTAGCATGATAAGAAGATTCAAAGAGAGTGAGATGCCAGCTCCTTTCATTCAGTCAGTAGCTTCAAACATTTCTGGTATATGAAAAACATGTTTTTCAATGGCAAAAATCAATGAATATTGTAAATGCACAAACAGTAATATCTCCACATTGCAAGGTGCAATTCTGAAATTTTTTGCTTTTTCCTGCTAATCCTAGCATGATAAAGAAGATTCAAAGAGAGTGAGATGCCAGCTCCTTTCATTCAGTCAGTAGCTTCAAACATTTCTGGTATATGAAAAACATGTTTTTCAATGGCAAAAATCAATGAATATTGTAATGCACAAACTAATATCTCCACATTGCAAGGTGCAATTCTGAAATTTTTAGCTTTTTCCTGTTAATCCTAGCATGATAAAGAAGATTCAAAGAGAGTGAGATGCCAGCTCCTTTCATTCAGTCAGTAGCTTCAAACATTTCTGGTATATGAAAAACATGTTTTTCATGGCAAAAATCAATGAATATTGTAAATGCACAAACAGTAATATCTCCACATTGCAAGGTGCAATTCTGAAATTTTTTGCTTTTTCCTGTTAATCCTAGCATGATAAAGAAGATTCAAAGAGAGTGAGATGCCAGCTCCTTTCATTGTCAGTAGCTTCAAACATTTCTGGTATATGAAAAACATGTTTTTCAATGGCAAAAATCAATGAATATTGTAAATGCACAAACAGTAATATCTCCACATTGCAAGGTGCAATTCTGAAATTTTTTGCTTTTTCCTGCTAATCCTAGCATGATAAAGAAGATTCAAAGAGAGTGAGATGCCAGCTCCTTTCATTCAGTCAGTAGCTTCAAACATTTCTGGTATATGAAAAACATGTTTTTCAATGGCAAAAATCAATGAATATTGTAAATGCACAAACAGTAATATCTCCACATTGCACGGTGCAATCTGAAATTTTTAGCTTTTTCCTGTTAATCCTAGCATGATAAAGAAGATTCAAAGAGAGTGAGATGCCAGCTCCTTTCATTCAGTCAGTAGCTTCAAACATTTCTGGTATATGAAAAACATGTTTTTCAATGGCAAAAATCAATGAATATTGTAAATGCACAAACAGTAATATCTCCACATTGCAAGGTGCAATTCTGAAATTTTTTGCTTTTTCCTGCTAATCCTAGCATGATAAAGAAGATTCAAAGAGAGTGAGATGCCAGCTCCTTTCATTCAGTCAGTAGCTTCAAACATTTCTGGTATATGAAAAACATGTTTTTCAATGGCAAAAATCAATGAATATTGTAAATGCACAAACAGTAATATCTCCACATTGCACGGTGCAATTCTGAAATTTTTAGCTTTTTCCTGTTAATCCTAGCATGATAAAGAAGATTCAAAGAGAGTGAGATGCCAGCTCCTTTCATTCAGTCAGTAGCTTCAAACATTTCTGGTATATGAAAAACATGTTTTTCAATGGCAAAAATCAATGAATATTGTAAATGCACAAACAGTAATATCTCCACATTGTAAGGTGCAATTCTGAAATTTTTTGCTTTTTCCTGCTAATCCTAGCATGATAAAGAAGATTCAAAGAGAGTGAGATGCCAGCTCCTTTCATTCAGTCAGTAGCTTCAAACATTTCTGGTATATGAAAAACATGTTTTTCAATGGCAAAAATCAATGAATATTGTAAATGCACAAACAGTAATATCTCCACATTGCAAGGTGCAATTCTGAAATTTTTTGCTTTTTCCTGCTAATCCTAGCATGATAAAGAAGATTCAAAGAGAGTGAGATGCCAGCTCCTTTCATTCAGTCAGTAGCTTCAAACATTTCTGGTATATGAAAAACATGTTTTCAATGGCAAAAATCAATGAATATTGTAAATGCACAAACAGTAATATCTCCACATTGCACGGTGCAATTCTGAAATTTTTAGCTTTTTCCTGTTAATCCTAGCATGATAAAGAAGATTCAAAGAGAGTGAGATGCCAGCTCCTTTCATTCAGTCAGTAGCTTCAAACATTTCTGGTATATGAAAAACATGTTTTTCAATGGCAAAAATCAATGAATATTGTAAATGCACAAACAGTAATATCTCCACATTGCAAGGTGCAATTCTGAAATTTTTTGCTTTTTCCTGTTAATCCTAGCATGATAAAGAAGATTCAAAGAGAGTGAGATGCCAGCTCCTTTCATTCAGTCAGTAGCTTCAAACATTTCTGGTATATGAAAAACATGTTTTTCAATGGCAAAAATCAATGAATATTGTAAATGCACAAACAGTAATATCTCCACATTGCAAGGTGCAATTCTGAAATTTTTTGCTTTTTCCTGCTAATCCTAGCATGATAAAGAAGATTCAAAGAGAGTGAGATGCCAGCTCCTTTCATTCAGTCAGTAGCTTCAAACATTTCTGGTATATGAAAAACATGTTTTTCAATGGCAAAAATCAATGAATATTGTAAATGCACAAACAGTAATATCTCCACATTGCAAGGTGCAATTCTGAAATTTTTTGCTTTTTCCTGCTAATCCTAGCATGATAAAGAAGATTCAAAGAGAGTGAGATGCCAGCTCCTTTCATTCAGTCAGTAGCTTCAATCATTTCTGGATGTTTTTCAATGGCAAAAATCAATGAATATTGTAAATGCACAAACAGTAATTTCTCCGCATTGCAAGGTGCAATTCTGAAATTTTTTGCTTTTTCCTGCTCCTCTTAGCATGATAAAGAAGATTCAAAGAGAGTGAGATGCCAGCTCCTTTCATTCAGTCAGTAGCTTCAATCATTTCTGGACGTTTTTCAATGGCAAAAATCAATGAATATTGTAAATGCACAAACAGTAATTTCTCCGCATTGCAAGGTGCAATTCTGAAATTTTTTGCTTTTTCCTGCTCCTCTTAGCATGATAAAGAAGATTCAAAGAGAGTGAGATGCCAGCTCCTTTCATTCAGTCAGTAGCTTCAATCATTTCTGGACGTTTTTCAATGGCAAAAATCAATGAATATTGTAAATGCACAAGCAGTAATTTCTCCGCATTGCAAGGTGCAATTCTGAAATTTTTTGCTTTTTCCTGCTCCTCTTAGCATGATAAAGAAGATTCAAAGAGACTGAGATGCCAGCTCCTTTCATTCAGTCAGTAGCTTCAATCATTTCTGGACGTTTTTCAATGGCAAAAATCAATGAATATTGTAAATGCACAAACAGTAATTTCTCCGCATTGCAAGGTGCAATTCTGAAATTTTTTACTTTTTCCTGCTCATCTTAGCATGAAAAAGAAGATTCAAAGAGAGTGAGATGCCAGCTCCTTTCATTCAGTCAGTAGCTTCAATCATTTCTGGTATATGAATAACATGATGTTTTTCAATGGCAAAAATCAATGAATATTGTAAATGCACAAACAGTAATTTCTCCGCATTGCAAGGTGCAATTCTGAAATTTTTTGCTTTTTCCTGCTCCTCTTAGCATGATAAAGAAGATTCAAAGAGAGTGAGATGCCAGCTCCTTTCATTCAGTCAGTAGCTTCAATCATTTCTGGACGTTTTTCAAAGGCAAAAATCAATGAATATTGTAAATGCACAAACAGTAATTTCTCCGCATTGCAAGGTGCAATTCTGAAATTTTTTGCTTTTTCCTGCTCCTCTTAGCATGATAAAGAAGATTCAAAGAGAGTGAGATGCCAGCTCCTTTCATTCAGTCAATAGCTTCAATCATTTCTGGTATATGAATAACATGATGTTTTTCAATGGCAAAAATCAATGAATATTGTAAATGCACAAACAGTAATTTCTCCGCATTGCAAAGTGCAATTCTGAAATTTTTTGCTTTTTCCTGCTCCTCTTAGCATGATAAAGAAGATTCAAAGAGAGTGAGATGCCAGCTCCTTTCATTCAGTCAGTAGCTTCAAACATTTCTGGACGTTTTTCAATGGCAAAAATCAATGAATATTGTAAATGCACAAACAGTAATTTCTCCGCATTGCAAGGTGCAATTCTGAAATTTTTTGCTTTTTCCTGCTCCTCTTAGCATGATAAAGAAGATTCAAAGAGAGTGAGATGCCAGCTCCTTTCATTCAGTCAGTAGCTTCAATCATTTCTGGTATATGATTAACATGATGTTTAACAATGGCAAAAATCAATGAATATTGTAAATGCACAAACAGTAATTTCTCCGCATTGCAAGGTGCAATTCTGAAATTTTTTGCTTTTTCCTGCTCCTCTTAGCATGATAAAGAAGATTCAAAGAGAGTGAGATGCCAGCTCCTTTCATTCAGTCAGTAGCTTCAATCATTTCTGGATGTTTTTCAATGGCAAAAATCAATAAATATTGTAAATGCACAAACAGTAATTTCTCCGCATTGCAAGGTGCAATTCTGAAATTTTTTGCTTTTTCCTGCTCCTCTTAGCATGATAAAGAAGATTCAAAGAGAGTGAGATGCCAGCTCCTTTCATTCAGTCAGTAGCTTCAATCATTTCTGGACGTTTTTCAACGGCAAAAATCAATGAATATTGTAAATGCACAAACAGTAATTTCTCCGCATTGCAAGGTGCAATTCTGAAATTTTTTGCTTTTTCCTGCTCCTTTTAGCATGATAAAGAAGATTCAAAGAGAGTGAGATGCCAGCTCCTTTCATTCAGTCAGTAGCTTCAATCATTTATGGACGTTTTTCAATGGCAAAAATCAATGAATATTGTAAATGCACAAACAGTAATTTCTCCGCATTGCAAGGTGCAATTCTGAAATTTTTTGCTTTTTCCTGCTCCTCTTAGCATGATAAAGAAGATTCAAAGAGAGTGAGATGCCAGCTCCTTTCATTCAGTCAGTAGCTTCAATCATTTCTGGACGTTTTTCAATGGCAAAAATCAATGAATATTGTAAATGCACAAACAGTAATTTCTCCGTATTGCAAGGTGCAATTCTGAAATTTTTTGCTTTTTCCTGCTCCTCTTAGCATGATAAAGAAGATTCAAAGAGAGTGAGATGCCAGCTCCTTTCATTCAGTCAGTAGCTTCAATCATTTCTGGACGTTTTTCAATGGCAAAAATCAATGAATATTGTAAATGCACAAGCAGTAATTTCTCCGCATTGCAAGGTGCAATTCTGAAATTTTTTGCTTTTTCCTGCTCCTCTTAGCATGATAAAGAAGATTCAAAGAGACTGAGATGCCAGCTCCTTTCATTCAGTCAGTAGCTTCAATCATTTCTGGACGTTTTTCAATGGCAAAAATCAATGAATATTGTAAATGCACAAACAGTAATTTCTCCGCATTGCAAGGTGCAATTCTGAAATTTTTTACTTTTTCCTGCTCCTCTTAGCATGAAAAAGAAGATTGAAAGAGAGTGAGATGCCAGCTCCTTTCATTCAGTCAGTAGCTTCAATCATTTCTGGTATATGAATAACATGATGTTTTTCAATGGCAAAAATCAATGAATATTGTAAATGCACAAACAGTAATTTCTCCGCATTGCAAGGTGCAATTCTGAATTTTTTTGCTTTTTCCTGCTCCTCTTAGCATGATAAAGAAGATTCAAAGAGAGTGAGATGCCACCTCCTTTCATTCAGTCAGTAGCTTCAATCATTTCTGGACGTTTTTCAATGGCAAAAATCAATGAATATTGTAAATGCACAAACAGTAATTTCTCCGCATTGCAAGGTGCAATTCTGAAATTTTTTGCTTTTTCCTGCTCCTCTTAGCATGATAAAGAAGATTCAAAGAGAGTGAGATGCCAGCTCCTTTCATTCAGTCAGTAGCTTCAACCATTTCTGGTATATGAATAACATGATGTTTTTCAATGGCAAAAATCAATGAATATTGTAAATGCACAAACAGTAATTTCTCCGCATTGCAAGGTGCAATTCTGAAATTTTTTGCTTTTTCCTGCTCCTCTTAGCATGATAAAGAAGATTCAAAGAGAGTGAGATGCCAGCTCCTTTCATTCAGTCAGTAGCTTCAATCATTTCTGGACGTTTTTCAATGGCAAAAATCAATGAATATTGTAAATGCACAAACAGTAATTTCTCCGCATTGCAAGGTGCAATTCTGAAATTTTTTGCTTTTTCCTGCTCCTCTTAGCATGATAAAGAAGATTCAAAGAGAGTGAGATGCCAGCTCCTTTCATTCAGTCAGTAGCTTCAATCATTTCTGGACGTTTTTCAATGGCAAAAATCAATGAATATTGTAAATGCACAAACAGTAATTTCTCCGCATTGCAAGGTGCAATTCTGAAATTTTTTACTTTTTCCTGCTCCTCTTAGCATGAAAAAGAAGATTGAAAGAGAGTGAGATGCCAGCTCCTTTCATTCAGTCAGTAGCTTCAATCATTTCTGGTATATGAATAACATGATGTTTTTCAATGGCAAAAATCAATGAATATTGTAAATGCACAAACAGTAATTTCTCCGCATTGCAAGGTGCAATTCTGAATTTTTTTGCTTTTTCCTGCTCCTCTTAGCATGATAAAGAAGATTCAAAGAGAGTGAGATGCCAGCTCCTTTCATTCAGTCAGTAGCTTCAATCATTTCTGGACGTTTTTCAATGGCAAAAATCAATGAATATTGTAAATGCACAAACAGTAATTTCTCCGCATTGCAAGGTGCAATTCTGAAATTTTTTGCTTTTTCCTGCTCCTCTTAGCATGATAAAGAAGATTCAAAGAGAGTGACATGCCAGCTCCTTTCATTCAGTCAGTAGCTTCAACCATTTCTGGTATATGAATAACATGATGTTTTTCAATGGCAAAAATCAATGAATATTGTAAATGCACAAACAGTAATTTCTCCGCATTGCAAGGTGCAATTCTGAAATTTTTTGCTTTTTCCTGCTCCTCTTAGCATGATAAAGAAGATTCAAAGAGAGTGAGATGCCAGCTCCTTTCATTCAGTCAGTAGCTTCAATCATTTCTGGACGTTTTTCAATGGCAAAAATCAATGAATATTGTAAATGCACAAACAGTAATTTCTCCGCATTGCAAGGTGCAATTCTGAAATTTTTTGCTTTTTCCTGCTCCTCTTAGCATGATAAAGAAGATTCAAAGAGAGTGAGATGCCAGCTCCTTTCATTCAGTCAGTAGCTTCAATCATTTCTGGTATATGAATAACATGATGTTTTTCAATGGCAAAAATAATGAATATTGTAAATGCACAAACAGTAATTTCTCCGCATTGCAAGGTGCAATTCTGAAATTTTTTGCTTTTTCCTGCTCCTCTTAGCATGATAAAGAAGATTCAAAGAGAGTGAGATGCCAGCTCCTTTCATTCAGTCAGTAGCTTCAAACATTTCTGGTATATGAAAAACATGTTTTTCAATGGCAAAAATCAATGAATATTGTAAATGCACAAACAGTAATATCTCCACATTGCAAGGTGCAATTCTGAAATTTTTTGCTTTTTCCTGCTAATCCTAGCATGATAAAGAAGATTCAAAGAGAGTGAGATGCCAGCTCCTTTCATTCAGTCAGTAGCTTCAAACATTTCTGGTATATGAAAAACATGTTTTTCAATGGCAAAAATCAATGAATATTGTAAATGCACAAACAGTAATATCTCCACATTGCACGGTGCAATTCTGAAATTTTTAGCTTTTTCCTGTTAATCCTAGCATGATAAAGAAGATTCAAAGAGAGTGAGATGCCAGCTCCTTTCATTCAGTCAGTAGCTTCAAACATTTCTGGTATATGAAAAACATGTTTTTCAATGGCAAAAATCAATGAATATTGTAAATGCACAAACAGTAATATCTCCACATTGCAAGGTGCAATTCTGAAATTTTTTGCTTTTTCCTGCTAATCCTAGCATGATAAAGAAGATTAAAAGAGAGTGAGATGCCAGCTCCTTTCATTCAGTCAGTAGCTTCAAACATTTCTGGTATATGAAAAACATGTTTTTCAATGGCAAAAATCAATGAATATTGTAAATGCACAAACAGTAATATCTCCACATTGCACGGTGCAATTCTGAAATTTTTAGCTTTTTCCTGTTAATCCTAGCATGATAAAGAAGATTCAAAGAGAGTGAGATGCCAGCTCCTTTCATTCAGTCAGTAGCTTCAAACATTTCTGGTATATGAAAAACATGTTTTTCAATGGCAAAAATCAATGAATATTGTAAATGCACAAACAGTAATATCTCCACATTGTAAGGTGCAATTCTGAAATTTTTTGCTTTTTCCTGCTAATCCTAGCATGATAAAGAAGATTCAAAGAGAGTGAGATGCCAGCTCCTTTCATTCAGTCAGTAGCTTCAAACATTTCTGGTATATGAAAAACATGTTTTTCAATGGCAAAAATCAATGAATATTGTAAATGCACAAACAGTAATATCTCCACATTGCACGGTGCAATTCTGAAATTTTTAGCTTTTTCCTGTTAATCCTAGCATGATAAAGAAGATTCAAAGAGAGTGAGATGCCAGCTCCTTTCATTCAGTCAGTATCTTCAAACATTTCTGGTATATGAAAAACATGTTTTTCAATGGCAAAAATCAATGAATATTGTAAATGCACAAACAGTAATATCTCCACATTGCAAGGTGCAATTCTGAAATTTTTTGCTTTTTCCTGCTAATCCTAGCATGATAAAGAAGATTCAAAGAGAGTGAGATGCCAGCTCCTTTCATTCAGTCAGTAGCTTCAAACATTTCTGGTATATGAAAAACATGTTTTTCAATGGCAAAAATCAATGAATATTGTAAATGCACAAACAGTAATATCTCCACATTGCACGGTGCAATTCTGAAATTTTTAGCTTTTTCCTGTTAATCCTAGCATGATAAAGAAGATTCAAAGAGAGTGAGATGCCAGCTCCTTTCATTCAGTCAGTAGCTTCAAACATTTCTGGTATATGAAAAACATGTTTTTCAATGGCAAAAATCAATGAATATTGTAAATGCACAAACAGTAATATCTCCACATTGCAAGGTGCAATTCTGAAATTTTTTGCTTTTTCCTGTTAATCCTAGCATGATAATGAAGATTCAAAGAGAGTGAGATGCCAGCTCCTTTCATTCAGTCAGTAGCTTCAAACATTTCTGGTATATGAAAAACATGTTTTTCAATGGCAAAAATCAATGAATATTGTAAATGCACAAACAGTAATATCTCCACATTGCAAGGTGCAATTCTGAAATTTTTTGCTTTTTCCTGCTAATCCTAGCATGATAAAGAAGATTCAAAGAGAGTGAGATGCCAGCTCCTTTCATTCAGTCAGTAGCTTCAAACATTTCTGGTATATGAAAAACATGTTTTTCAATGGCAAAAATCAATGAATATTGTAAATGCACAAACAGTAATATCTCCACATTGCACGGTGCAATTCTGAAATTTTTAGCTTTTTCCTGTTAATCCTAGCATGATAAAGAAGATTCAAAGAGAGTGAGATGCCAGCTCCTTTCATTCAGTCAGTAGCTTCAAACATTTCTGGTATATGAAAAACATGTTTTTCAATGGCAAAAATCAATGAATATTGTAAATGCACAAACAGTAATATCTCCACATTGCAAGGTGCAATTCTGAAATTTTTTGCTTTTTCCTGTTAATCCTAGCATGATAAAGAAGATTCAAAGAGAGTGAGATGCCAGCTCCTTTCATTCAGTCAGTAGCTTCAAACATTTCTGGTATATGAAAAACATGTTTTTCAATGGCAAAAATCAATGAATATTGTAAATGCACAAACAGTAATATCTCCACATTGCAAGGTGCAATTCTGAAATTTTTTGCTTTTTCCTGCTAATCCTAGCATGATAAAGAAGATTCAAAGAGAGTGAGATGCCAGCTCCTTTCATTCAGTCAGTAGCTTCAAACATTTCTGGTATATGAAAAACATGTTTTTCAATGGCAAAAATCAATGAATATTGTAAATGCACAAACAGTAATATCTCCACATTGCACGGTGCCATTCTGAAATTTTTAGCTTTTTCCTGTTAATCCTAGCATGATAAAGAAGATTCAAAGAGAGTGAGATGCCAGCTCCTTTCATTCAGTCAGTAGCTTCAAACATTTCTGGTATATGAAAAACATGTTTTTCAATGGCAAAAATCAATGAATATTGTAAATGCACAAACAGTAATATCTCCACATTGCAAGGTGCAATTCTGAAATTTTTTGCTTTTTCCTGCTAATCCTAGCATGATAAAGAAGATTCAAAGAGAGTGAGATGCCAGCTCCTTTCATTCAGTCAGTAGCTTCAAACATTTCTGGTATATGAAAAACATGTTTTTCAATGGCAAAAATCAATGAATATTGTAAATGCACATACTAATATCTCCACATTGCACGGTGCAATGCTGAAATTTTTAGCTTTTTCCTGTTAATCCTAGCATGATAAAGAAGATTCAAAGAGAGTGAGATGCCAGCTCCTTTCATTCAGTCAGTAGCTTCAAACATTTCTGGTATATGAAAAACATGTTTTTCAATGGCAAAAATCAATGAATATTGTAAATGCACAAACAGTAATATCTCCACATTGCAAGGTGCAATTCTGAAATTTTTTGCTTTTTCCTGTTAATCCTAGCATGATAAAGAAGATTCAAAGAGAGTGAGATGCCAGCTCCTTTCATTGTCAGTAGCTTCAAACATTTCTGGTATATGAAAAACATGTTTTTCAATGGCAAAAATCAATGAATATTGTAAATGCACAAACAGTAATATCTCCACATTGCAAGGTGCAATTCTGAAATTTTTTGCTTTTTCCTGCTAATCCTAGCATGATAAAGAAGATTCAAAGAGAGTGAGATGCCAGCTCCTTTCATTCAGTCAGTAGCTTCAAACATTTCTGGTATATGAAAAACATGTTTTTCAATGGCAAAAATCAATGAATATTGTAAATGCACAAACAGTAATATCTCCACATTGCACGGTGCAATTCTGAAATTTTTAGCTTTTTCCTGTTAATCCTAGCATGATAAAGAAGATTCAAAGAGAGTGAGATGCCAGCTCCTTTCATTCAGTCAGTAGCTTCAAACATTTATGGTATATGAAAAACATGTTTTTCAATGGCAAAAATCAATGAATATTGTAAATGCACAAACAGTAATACCTCCACATTGCAAGGTGCAATTCTGAAATTTTTTGCTTTTTCCTGCTAATCCTAGCATGATAAAGAAGATTCAAAGAGAGTGAGATGCCAGCTCCTTTCATTCAGTCAGTAGCTTCAAACATTTCTGGTATATGAAAAACATGTTTTTCAATGGCAAAAATCAATGAATATTGTAAATGCACAAACAGTAATATCTCCACATTGCACGGTGCAATTCTGAAATTTTTAGCTTTTTCCTGTTAATCCTAGCATGATAAAAAAGATTCAAAGAGAGTGAGATGCCAGCTCCTTTCATTCAGTCAGTAGCTTCAAACATTTCTGGTATATGAAAAACATGTTTTTCAATGGCAAAAATCAATGAATATTGTAAATGCACAAACAGTAATATCTCCACATTGTAAGGTGCAATTCTGAAATTTTTTGCTTTTTCCTGCTAATCCTAGCATGATAAAGAAGATTCAAAGAGAGTGAGATGCCAGCTCCTTTCATTCAGTCAGTAGCTTCAAACATTTCTGGTATATGAAAAACATGTTTTTCAATGGCAAAAATCAATGAATATTGTAAATGCACAAACAGTAATATCTCCACATTGCACGGTGCAATTCTGAAATTTTTAGCTTTTTCCTGTTAATCCTAGCATGATAAAGAAGATTCAAAGAGAGTGAGATGCCAGCTCCTTTCATTCAGTCAGTATCTTCAAACATTTCTGGTATATGAAAAACATGTTTTTCAATGGCAAAAATCAATGAATATTGTAAATGCACAAACAGTAATATCTCCACATTGCAAGGTGCAATTCTGAAATTTTTTGCTTTTTCCTGCTAATCCTAGCATGATAAAGAAGATTCAAAGAGAGTGAGATGCCAGCTCCTTTCATTCAGTCAGTAGCTTCAAACATTTCTGGTATATGAAAAACATGTTTTTCAATGGCAAAAATCAATGAATATTGTAAATGCACAAACAGTAATATCTCCACATTGCACGGTGCAATTCTGAAATTTTTAGCTTTTTCCTGTTAATCCTAGCATGATAAAGAAGATTCAAAGAGAGTGAGATGCCAGCTCCTTTCATTCAGTCAGTAGCTTCAAACATTTCTGGTATATGAAAAACATGTTTTTCAATGGCAAAAATCAATGAATATTGTAAATGCACAAACAGTAATATCTCCACATTGCAAGGTGCAATTCTGAAATTTTTTGCTTTTTCCTGTTAATCCTAGCATGATAAAGAAGATTCAAAGAGAGTGAGATGCCAGCTCCTTTCATTCAGTCAGTAGCTTCAAACATTTCTGGTATATGAAAAACATGTTTTTCAATGGCAAAAATCAATGAATATTGTAAATGCACAAACAGTAATATCTCCACATTGCAAGGTGCAATTCTGAAATTTTTTGCTTTTTCCTGCTAATCCTAGCATGATAAAGAAGATTCAAAGAGAGTGAGATGCCAGCTCCTTTCATTCAGTCAGTAGCTTCAAACATTTCTGGTATATGAAAAACATGTTTTTCAATGGCAAAAATCAATGAATATTGTAAATGCACAAACAGTAATATCTCCACATTGCACGGTGCAATTCTGAAATTTTTAGCTTTTTCCTGTTAATCCTAGCATGATAAAGAAGATTCAAAGAGAGTGAGATGCCAGCTCCTTTCATTCAGTCAGTAGCTTCAAACATTTCTGGTATATGAAAAACATGTTTTTCAATGGCAAAAATCAATGAATATTGTAAATGCACAAACAGTAATATCTCCACATTGCAAGGTGCAATTCTGAAATTTTTTGCTTTTTCCTGCTAATCCTAGCATGATAAAGAAGATTCAAAGAGAGTGAGATGCCAGCTCCTTTCATTCAGTCAGTAGCTTCAATCATTTCTGGATGTTTTTCAATGGCAAAAATCAATGAATATTGTAAATGCACAAACAGTAATTTCTCCGCATTGCAAGGTGCAATTCTGAAATTTTTTGCTTTTTCCTGCTCCTCTTAGCATGATAAAGAAGATTCAAAGAGAGTGAGATGCCAGCTCCTTTCATTCAGTCAGTAGCTTCAATCATTTCTGGACGTTTTTCAATGGCAAAAATCAATGAATATTGTAAATGCACAAACAGTAATTTCTCCGCATTGCAAGGTGCAATTCTGAAATTTTTTGCTTTTTCCTGCTCCTCTTAGCATGATAAAGAAGATTCAAACAGAGTGAGATGCCAGCTCCTTTCATTCAGTCAGTAGCTTCAATCATTTCTGGACGTTTTTCAATGGCAAAAATCAATGAATATTGTAAATGCACAAACAGTAATTTCTCCGTATTGCAAGGTGCAATTCTGAAATTTTTTGCTTTTTCCTGCTCCTCTTAGCATGATAAAGAAGATTCAAAGAGAGTGAGATGCCAGCTCCTTTCATTCAGTCAGTAGCTTCAATCATTTCTGGACGTTTTTCAATGGCAAAAATCAATGAATATTGTAAATGCACAAGCAGTAATTTCTCCGCATTGCAAGGTGCAATTCTGAAATTTTTTGCTTTTTCCTGCTCCTCTTAGCATGATAAAGAAGATTCAAAGAGACTGAGATGCCAGCTCCTTTCATTCAGTCAGTAGCTTCAATCATTTCTGGACGTTTTTCAATGGCAAAAATCAATGAATATTGTAAATGCACAAACAGTAATTTCTCCGCATTGCAAGGTGCAATTCTGAAATTTTTTACTTTTTCCTGCTCATCTTAGCATGAAAAAGAAGATTCAAAGAGAGTGAGATGCCAGCTCCTTTCATTCAGTCAGTAGCTTCAATCATTTCTGGTATATGAATAACATGATGTTTTTCAATGGCAAAAATCAATGAATATTGTAAATGCACAAACAGTAATTTCTCCGCATTGCAAGGTGCAATTCTGAAATTTTTTGCTTTTTCCTGCTCCTCTTAGCATGATAAAGAAGATTCAAAGAGAGTGAGATGCCAGCTCCTTTCATTCAGTCAGTAGCTTCAATCATTTCTGGACGTTTTTCAAAGGCAAAAATCAATGAATATTGTAAATGCACAAACAGTAATTTCTCCGCATTGCAAGGTGCAATTCTGAAATTTTTTGCTTTTTCCTGCTCCTCTTAGCATGATAAAGAAGATTCAAAGAGAGTGAGATGCCAGCTCCTTTCATTCAGTCAGTAGCTTCAATCATTTCTGGTATATGAATAACATGATGTTTTTCAATGGCAAAAATCAATGAATATTGTAAATGCACAAAC
The DNA here is from genome assembly GCF_046119375.1 of Phyllobates terribilis. Lineage (NCBI taxonomy): Eukaryota > Metazoa > Chordata > Amphibia > Anura > Dendrobatidae > Phyllobates > Phyllobates terribilis. Next base: position 44,548 of record NW_027366738.1, on the reverse strand, counting down.
AGTAATTTCTCCGCATTGCAAAGTGCAATTCTGAAATTTTTTGCTTTTTCCTGCTCCTCTTAGCATGATAAAGAAGATTCAAAGAGAGTGAGATGCCAGCTCCTTTCATTCAGTCAGTAGCTTCAAACATTTCTGGACGTTTTTCAATGGCAAAAATCAATGAATATTGTAAATGCACAAACAGTAATTTCTCCGCATTGCAAGGTGCAATTCTGAAATTTTTTGCTTTTTCCTGCTCCTCTTAGCATGATAAAGAAGATTCAAAGAGAGTGAGATGCCAGCTCCTTTCATTCAGTCAGTAGCTTCAATCATTTCTGGTATATGAATAACATGATGTTTAACAATGGCAAAAATCAATGAATATTGTAAATGCACAAACAGTAATTTCTCCGCATTGCAAGGTGCAATTCTGAAATTTTTTGCTTTTTCCTGCTCCTCTTAGCATGATAAAGAAGATTCAAAGAGAGTGAGATGCCAGCTCCTTTCATTCAGTCAGTAGCTTCAATCATTTCTGGATGTTTTTCAATGGCAAAAATCAATAAATATTGTAAATGCACAAACAGTAATTTCTCCGCATTGCAAGGTGCAATTCTGAAATTTTTTGCTTTTTCCTGCTCCTCTTAGCATGATAAAGAAGATTCAAAGAGAGTGAGATGCCAGCTCCTTTCATTCAGTCAGTAGCTTCAATCATTTCTGGACGTTTTTCAACGGCAAAAATCAATGAATATTGTAAATGCACAAACAGTAATTTCTCCGCATTGCAAGGTGCAATTCTGAAATTTTTTGCTTTTTCCTGCTCCTTTTAGCATGATAAAGAAGATTCAAAGAGAGTGAGATGCCAGCTCCTTTCATTCAGTCAGTAGCTTCAATCATTTATGGACGTTTTTCAATGGCAAAAATCAATGAATATTGTAAATGCACAAACAGTAATTTCTCCGCATTGCAAGGTGCAATTCTGAAATTTTTTGCTTTTTCCTGCTCCTCTTAGCATGATAAAGAAGATTCAAAGAGAGTGAGATGCCAGCTCCTTTCATTCAGTCAGTAGCTTCAATCATTTCTGGACGTTTTTCAATGGCAAAAATCAATGAATATTGTAAATGCACAAACAGTAATTTCTCCGTATTGCAAGGTGCAATTCTGAAATTTTTTGCTTTTTCCTGCTCCTCTTAGCATGATAAAGAAGATTCAAAGAGAGTGAGATGCCAGCTCCTTTCATTCAGTCAGTAGCTTCAATCATTTCTGGACGTTTTTCAATGGCAAAAATCAATGAATATTGTAAATGCACAAGCAGTAATTTCTCCGCATTGCAAGGTGCAATTCTGAAATTTTTTGCTTTTTCCTGCTCCTCTTAGCATGATAAAGAAGATTCAAAGAGACTGAGATGCCAGCTCCTTTCATTCAGTCAGTAGCTTCAATCATTTCTGGACGTTTTTCAATGGCAAAAATCAATGAATATTGTAAATGCACAAACAGTAATTTCTCCGCATTGCAAGGTGCAATTCTGAAATTTTTTACTTTTTCCTGCTCCTCTTAGCATGAAAAAGAAGATTGAAAGAGAGTGAGATGCCAGCTCCTTTCATTCAGTCAGTAGCTTCAATCATTTCTGGTATATGAATAACATGATGTTTTTCAATGGCAAAAATCAATGAATATTGTAAATGCACAAACATTAATTTCTCCGCATTGCAAGGTGCAATTCTGAATTTTTTTGCTTTTTCCTGCTCCTCTTAGCATGATAAAGAAGATTCAAAGAGAGTGAGATGCCAGCTCCTTTCATTCAGTCAGTAGCTTCAATCATTTCTGGACGTTTTTCAATGGCAAAAATCAATGAATATTGTAAATGCACAAACAGTAATTTCTCCGCATTGCAAGGTGCAATTCTGAAATTTTTTGCTTTTTCCTGCTCCTCTTAGCATGATAAAGAAGATTCAAAGAGAGTGAGATGCCAGCTCCTTTCATTCAGTCAGTAGCTTCAACCATTTCTGGTATATGAATAACATGATGTTTTTCAATGGCAAAAATCAATGAATATTGTAAATGCACAAACAGTAATTTCTCCGCATTGCAAGGTGCAATTCTGAAATTTTTTACTTTTTCCTGCTCCTCTTAGCATGAAAAAGAAGATTGAAAGATAGTGAGATGCCAGCTCCTTTCATTCAGTCAGTAGCTTCAATCATTTCTGGTATATGAATAACATGATGTTTTTCAATGGCAAAAATCAATGAATATTGTAAATGCACAAACATTAATTTCTCCGCATTGCAAGGTGCAATTCTGAATTTTTTTGCTTTTTCCTGCTCCTCTTAGCATGATAAAGAAGATTCAAAGAGAGTGAGATGCCAGCTCCTTTCATTCAGTCAGTAGCTTCAATCATTTCTGGACGTTTTTCAATGGCAAAAATCAATGAATATTGTAAATGCACAAACAGTAATTTCTCCGCATTGCAAGGTGCAATTCTGAAATTTTTTGCTTTTTCCTGCTCCTCTTAGCATGATAAAGAAGATTCAAAGAGAGTGAGATGCCAGCTCCTTTCATTCAGTCAGTAGCTTCAATCATTTCTGGACGTTTTTCAATGGCAAAAATCAATGAATATTGTAAATGCACAAACAGTAATTTCTCCGCATTGCAAGGTGCAATTCTGAAATTTTTTGCTTTTTCCTGCTCCTCTTAGCATGATAAAGAAGATTCAAAGAGAGTGAGATGCCAGCTCCTTTCATTCAGTCAGTAGCTTCAATCATTTCTGGTATATGAATAACATGATGTTTTTCAATGGCAAAAATAATGAATATTGTAAATGCACAAACAGTAATTTCTCCGCATTGCAAGGTGCAATTCTGAAATTTTTTGCTTTTTCCTGCTCCTCTTAGCATGATAAAGAAGATTCAAAGAGACTGAGATGCCAGCTCCTTTCATTCAGTCAGTAGCTTCAATCATTTCTGGACGTTTTTCAATGGCAAAAATCAATGAATATTGTAAATGCACAAGCAGTAATTTCTCCGCATTGCAAGGTGCAATTCTGAAATTTTTTGCTTTTTCCTGCTCCTCTTAGCATGATAAAGAAGATTCAAAGAGACTGAGATGCCAGCTCCTTTCATTCAGTCAGTAGCTTCAATCATTTCTGGACGTTTTTCAATGGCAAAAATCAATGAATATTGTAAATGCACAAACAGTAATTTCTCCGCATTGCAAGGTGCAATTCTGAAATTTTTTACTTTTTCCTGCTCCTCTTAGCATGAAAAAGAAGATTGAAAGAGAGTGAGATGCCAGCTCCTTTCATTCAGTCAGTAGCTTCAATCATTTCTGGTATATGAATAACATGATGTTTTTCAATGGCAAAAATCAATGAATATTGTAAATGCACAAACAGTAATTTCTCCGCATTGCAAGGTGCAATTCTGAATTTTTTTGCTTTTTCCTGCTCCTCTTAGCATGATAAAGAAGATTCAAAGAGAGTGAGATGCCAGCTCCTTTCATTCAGTCAGTAGCTTCAATCATTTCTGGACGTTTTTCAATGGCAAAAATCAATGAATATTGTAAATGCACAAACAGTAATTTCTCCGCATTGCAAGGTGCAATTCTGAAATTTTTTGCTTTTTCCTGCTCCTCTTAGCATGATAAAGAAGATTCAAAGAGAGTGACATGCCAGCTCCTTTCATTCAGTCAGTAGCTTCAACCATTTCTGGTATATGAATAACATGATGTTTTTCAATGGCAAAAATCAATGAATATTGTAAATGCACAAACAGTAATTTCTCCGCATTGCAAGGTGCAATTCTGAAATTTTTTGCTTTTTCCTGCTCCTCTTAGCATGATAAAGAAGATTCAAAGAGAGTGAGATGCCAGCTCCTTTCATTCAGTCAGTAGCTTCAATCATTTCTGGACGTTTTTCAATGGCAAAAATCAATGAATATTGTAAATGCACAAACAGTAATTTCTCCGCATTGCAAGGTGCAATTCTGAAATTTTTTGCTTTTTCCTGCTCCTCTTAGCATGATAAAGAAGATTCAAAGAGAGTGAGATGCCAGCTCCTTTCATTCAGTCAGTAGCTTCAATCATTTCTGGTATATGAATAACATGATGTTTTTCAATGGCAAAAATAATGAATATTGTAAATGCACAAACAGTAATTTCTCCGCATTGCAAGGTGCAATTCTGAAATTTTTTGCCTTTTCCTGCTCCTCTTAGCATGATAAAGAAGATTCAAAGAGAGTGAGATGCCAGCTCCTTTCATTCAGTCAGTAGCTTCAATCATTTCTGGACGTTTTTCAATGGCAAAAATCAATGAATATTGTAAATGCACAAACAGTAATTTCTCCGCATTGCAAGGTGCAATTCTGAAATTTTTTGCTTTTTCCTGCTCCTCTTAGCATGATAAAGAAGATTCAAAGAGAGTGAGATGCCAGCTCCTTTCATTCAGTCAGTAGCTTCAAACATTTCTGGTATATGAATAACATGATGTTTTTCAATGGCAAAAATCAATGAATATTGTAAATGCACAAACAGTAATTTCTCCGCATTGCAAGGTGCAATTCTGAAATTTTTTGCTTTTTCCTGCTCCTCTTAGCATGATAAAGAAGATTCAAAGAGAGTGAGATGCCAGCTCCTTTCATTCAGTCAGTAGCTTCAATCATTTCTGGACGTTTTTCAATGGCAAAAATCAATGAATATTGTAAATGCACAAACAGTAATTTCTCCGCATTGCAAGGTGCAATTCTGAAATTTTTTGCTTTTTTCTGCTCCTCTTAGCATGATAAAGAAGATTCAAAGAGAGTGAGATGCCCGCTCCTTTCATTCAGTCAGTAGCTTCAACCATTTCTGGTATATGAATAACATGATGTTTTTCAATGGCAAAAATCAATGAATATTGTAAATGCACAAACAGTAATTTCTCCGCATTGCAAGGTGCAATTCTGAAATTTTTTGCTTTTTCCTGCTCCTCTTAGCATGATAAAGAAGATTCAAAGAGAGTGAGATGCCAGCTCCTTTCATTCAGTCAGTAGCTTCAATCATTTCTGGACGTTTTTCAATGGCAAAAATCAATGAATATTGTAAATGCACAAACAGTAATTTCTCCGCATTGCAAGGTGCAATTCTGAAATTTTTTGCTTTTTCCTGCTCCTCTTAGCATGATAAAGAAGATTCAAAGAGAGTGAGATGCCAGCTCCTTTCATTCAGTCAGTAGCTTCAATCATTTCTGGTATATGAATAACATGATGTTTTTCAATGGCAAAAATAATGAATATTGTAAATGCACAAACAGTAATTTCTCCGCATTGCAAGGTGCAATTCTGAAATTTTTTGCTTTTTCCTGCTCCTCTTAGCATGATAAAGAAGATTCAAAGAGACTGAGATGCCAGCTCCTTTCATTCAGTCAGTAGCTTCAATCATTTCTGGACGTTTTTCAATGGCAAAAATCAATGAATATTGTAAATGCACAAGCAGTAATTTCTCCGCATTGCAAGGTGCAATTCTGAAATTTTTTGCTTTTTCCTGCTCCTCTTAGCATGATAAAGAAGATTCAAAGAGACTGAGATGCCAGCTCCTTTCATTCAGTCAGTAGCTTCAATCATTTCTGGACGTTTTTCAATGGCAAAAATCAATGAATATTGTACATGCACAAACAGTAATTTCTCCGCATTGCAAGGTGCAATTCTGAAATTTTTTACTTTTTCCTGCTCCTCTTAGCATGAAAAAGAAGATTGAAAGAGAGTGAGATGCCAGCTCCTTTCATTCAGTCAGTAGCTTCAATCATTTCTGGTATATGAATAACATGATGTTTTTCAATGGCAAAAATCAATGAATATTGTAAATGCACAAACAGTAATTTCTCCGCATTGCAAGGTGCAATTCTGAATTTTTTTGCTTTTTCCTGCTCCTCTTAGCATGATAAAGAAGATTCAAAGAGAGTGAGATGCCAGCTCCTTTCATTCAGTCAGTAGCTTCAATCATTTCTGGACGTTTTTCAATGGCAAAAATCAATGAATATTGTAAATGCACAAACAGTAATTTCTCCGCATTGCAAGGTGCAATTCTGAAATTTTTTGCTTTTTCCTGCTCCTCTTAGCATGATAAAGAAGATTCAAAGAGAGTGACATGCCAGCTCCTTTCATTCAGTCAGTAGCTTCAACCATTTCTGGTATATGAATAACATGATGTTTTTCAATGGCAAAAATCAATGAATATTGTAAATGCACAAACAGTAATTTCTCCGCATTGCAAGGTGCAATTCTGAAATTTTTTGCTTTTTCCTGCTCCTCTTAGCATGATAAAGAAGATTCAAAGAGAGTGAGATGCCAGCTCCTTTCATTCAGTCAGTAGCTTCAATCATTTCTGGACGTTTTTCAATGGCAAAAATCAATGAATATTGTAAATGCACAAACAGTAATTTCTCCGCATTGCAAGGTGCAATTCTGAAATTTTTTGCTTTTTCCTGCTCCTCTTAGCATGATAAAGAAGATTCAAAGAGAGTGAGATGCCAGCTCCTTTCATTCAGTCAGTAGCTTCAATCATTTCTGGTATATGAATAACATGATGTTTTTCAATGGCAAAAATAATGAATATTGTAAATGCACAAACAGTAATTTCTCCGCATTGCAAGGTGCAATTCTGAAATTTTTTGCTTTTTCCTGCTCCTCTTAGCATGATAAAGAAGATTCAAAGAGAGTGAGATGCCAGCTCCTTTCATTCAGTCAGTAGCTTCAATCATTTCTGGTATATGAATAACATGATGTTTTTCAATGGCAAAAATCAATGAATATTGTAAATGCACAAACAGTAATTTCTCCGCATTGCAAGGTGCAATTCTGAAATTTTTTGCCTTTTCCTGCTCCTCTTAGCATGATAAAGAAGATTCAAAGAGAGTGAGATGCCAGCTCCTTTCATTCAGTCAGTAGCTTCAATCATTTCTGGACGTTTTTCAATGGCAAAAATCAATGAATATTGTAAATGCACAAACAGTAATTTCTCCGCATTGCAAGGTGCAATTCTGAAATTTTTTGCTTTTTCCTGCTCCTTTTAGCATGATAAAGAAGATTCAAAGAGAGTGAGATGCCAGCTCCTTTCATTCAGTCAGTAGCTTCAATCATTTATGGACGTTTTTCAATGGCAAAAATCAATGAATATTGTAAATGCACAAACAGTAATTTCTCCGCATTGCAAGGTGCAATTCTGAAATTTTTTGCTTTTTCCTGCTCCTCTTAGCATGATAAAGAAGATTCAAAGAGAGTGAGATGCCAGCTCCTTTCATTCAGTCAGTAGCTTCAATCATTTCTGGACGTTTTTCAATGGCAAAAATCAATGAATATTGTAAATGCACAAACAGTAATTTCTCCGTATTGCAAGGTGCAATTCTGAAATTTTTTGCTTTTTCCTGCTCCTCTTAGCATGATAAAGAAGATTCAAAGAGAGTGAGATGCCAGCTCCTTTCATTCAGTCAGTAGCTTCAATCATTTCTGGACGTTTTTCAATGGCAAAAATCAATGAATATTGTAAATGCACAAGCAGTAATTTCTCCGCATTTCAAGGTGCAATTCTGAAATTTTTTGCTTTTTCCTGCTCCTCTTAGCATGATAAAGAAGATTCAAAGAGACTGAGATGCCAGCTCCTTTCATTCAGTCAGTAGCTTCAATCATTTCTGGACGTTTTTCAATGGCAAAAATCAATGAATATTGTAAATGCACAAACAGTAATTTCTCCGCATTGCAAGGTGCAATTCTGAAATTTTTTACTTTTTCCTGCTCCTCTTAGCATGAAAAAGAAGATTGAAAGAGAGTGAGATGCCAGCTCCTTTCATTCAGTCAGTAGCTTCAATCATTTCTGGTATATGAATAACATGATGTTTTTCAATGGCAAAAATCAATGAATATTGTAAATGCACAAACAGTAATTTCTCCGCATTGCAAGGTGCAATTCTGAATTTTTTTGCTTTTTCCTGCTCCTCTTAGCATGATAAAGAAGATTCAAAGAGAGTGAGATGCCAGCTCCTTTCATTCAGTCAGTAGCTTCAATCATTTCTGGACGTTTTTCAATGGCAAAAATCAATGAATATTGTAAATGCACAAACAGTAATTTCTCCGCATTGCAAGGTGCAATTCTGAAATTTTTTGCTTTTTCCTGCTCCTCTTAGCATGATAAAGAAGATTCAAAGAGAGTGAGATGCCAGCTCCTTTCATTCAGTCAGTAGCTTCAACCATTTCTGGTATATGAATAACATGATGTTTTTCAATGGCAAAAATCAATGAATATTGTAAATGCACAAACAGTAATTTCTCCGCATTGCAAGGTGCAATTCTGAAATTTTTTGCTTTTTCCTGCTCCTCTTAGCATGATAAAGAAGATTCAAAGAGAGTGAGATGCCAGCTCCTTTCATTCAGTCAGTAGCTTCAATCATTTCTGGACGTTTTTCAATGGCAAAAATCAATGAATATTGTAAATGCACAAACAGTAATTTCTCCGCATTGCAAGGTGCAATTCTGAAATTTTTTGCTTTTTCCTGCTCCTCTTAGCATGATAAAGAGGATTCAAAGAGAGTGAGATGCCAGCTCCTTTCATTCAGTCAGTAGCTTCAATCATTTCTGGTATATGAATAACATGATGTTTTTCAATGGCAAAAATAATGAATATTGTAAATGCACAAACAGTAATTTCTCCGCATTGCAAGGTGCAATTCTGAAATTTTTTGCTTTTTCCTGCTCCTCTTAGCATGATAAAGAAGATTCAAAGAGACTGAGATGCCAGCTCCTTTCATTCAGTCAGTAGCTTCAATCATTTCTGGACGTTTTTCAATGGCAAAAATCAATGAATATTGTAAATGCACAAGCAGTAATTTCTCCGCATTGCAAGGTGCAATTCTGAAATTTTTTGCTTTTTCCTGCTCCTCTTAGCATGATAAAGAAGATTCAAAGAGACTGAGATGCCAGCTCCTTTCATTCAGTCAGTAGCTTCAATCATTTCTGGACGTTTTTCAATGGCAAAAATCAATGAATATTGTAAATGCACAAACAGTAATTTCTCCGCATTGCAAGGTGCAATTCTGAAATTTTTTACTTTTTCCTGCTCCTCTTAGCATGAAAAAGAAGATTGAAAGAGAGTGAGATGCCAGCTCCTTTCATTCAGTCAGTAGCTTCAATCATTTCTGGTATATGAATAACATGATGTTTTTCAATGGCAAAAATCAATGAATATTGTAAATGCACAAACAGTAATTTCTCCGCATTGCAAGGTGCAATTCTGAATTTTTTTGCTTTTTCCTGCTCCTCTTAGCATGATAAAGAAGATTCAAAGAGAGTGAGATGCCAGCTCCTTTCATTCAGTCAGTAGCTTCAATCATTTCTGGACGTTTTTCAATGGCAAAAATCAATGAATATTGTAAATGCACAAACAGTAATTTCTCCGCATTGCAAGGTGCAATTCTGAAATTTTTTGCTTTTTCCTGCTCCTCTTAGCATGATAAAGAAGATTCAAAGAGAGTGACATGCCAGCTCCTTTCATTCAGTCAGTAGCTTCAACCATTTCTGGTATATGAATAACATGATGTTTTTCAATGGCAAAAATCAATGAATATTGTAAATGCACAAACAGTAATTTCTCCGCATTGCAAGGTGCAATTCTGAAATTTTTTGCTTTTTCCTGCTCCTCTTAGCATGATAAAGAAGATTCAAAGAGAGTGAGATGCCAGCTCCTTTCATTCAGTCAGTAGCTTCAATCATTTCTGGACGTTTTTCAATGGCAAAAATCAATGAATATTGTAAATGCACAAACAGTAATTTCTCCGCATTGCAAGGTGCAATTCTGAAATTTTTTGCTTTTTCCTGCTCCTCTTAGCATGATAAAGAAGATTCAAAGAGAGTGAGATGCCAGCTCCTTTCATTCAGTCAGTAGCTTCAATCATTTCTGGTATATGAATAACATGATGTTTTTCAATGGCAAAAATAATGAATATTGTAAATGCACAAACAGTAATTTCTCCGCATTGCAAGGTGCAATTCTGAAATTTTTTGCTTTTTCCTGCTCCTCTTAGCATGATAAAGAAGATTCAAAGAGAGTGAGATGCCAGCTCCTTTCATTCAGTCAGTAGCTTCAATCATTTCTGGTATATGAATAACATGATGTTTTTCAATGGCAAAAATCAATGAATATTGTAAATGCACAAACAGTAATTTCTCCGCATTGCAAGGTGCAATTCTGAAATTTTTTGCCTTTTCCTGCTCCTCTTAGCATGATAAAGAAGATTCAAAGAGAGTGAGATGCCAGCTCCTTTCATTCAGTCAGTAGCTTCAATCATTTCTGGACGTTTTTCAATGGCAAAAATCAATGAATATTGTAAATGCACAAACAGTAATTTCTCCGCATTGCAAGGTGCAATTCTGAAATTTTTTGCTTTTTCCTGCTCCTCTTAGCATGATAAAGAAGATTCAAAGAGAGTGAGATGCCAGCTCCTTTCATTCAGTCAGTAGCTTCAAACATTTCTGGTATATGAATAACATGATGTTTTTCAATGGCAAAAATCAATGAATATTGTAAATGCACAAACAGTAATTTCTCCGCATTGCAAGGTGCAATTCTGAAATTTTTTGCTTTTTCCTGCTCCTCTTAGCATGATAAAGAAGATTCAAAGAGAGTGAGATGCCAGCTCCTTTCATTCAGTCAGTAGCTTCAATCATTTCTGGACGTTTTTCAATGGCAAAAATCAATGAATATTGTAAATGCACAAACAGTAATTTCTCCGCATTGCAAGGTGCAATTCTGAAATTTTTTGCTTTTTTCTGCTCCTCTTAGCATGATAAAGAAGATTCAAAGAGAGTGAGATGCCAGCTCCTTTCATTCAGTCAGTAGCTTCAACCATTTCTGGTATATGAATAACATGATGTTTTTCAATGGCAAAAATCAATGAATATTGTAAATGCACAAACAGTAATTTCTCCGCATTGCAAGGTGCAATTCTGAAATTTTTTGCTTTTTCCTGCTCCTCTTAGCATGATAAAGAAGATTCAAAGAGAGTGAGATGCCAGCTCCTTTCATTCAGTCAGTAGCTTCAATCATTTCTGGACGTTTTTCAATGGCAAAAATCAATGAATATTGTAAATGCACAAACAGTAATTTCTCCGCATTGCAAGGTGCAATTCTGAAATTTTTTGCTTTTTCCTGCTCCTCTTAGCATGATAAAGAAGATTCAAAGAGAGTGAGATGCCAGCTCCTTTCATTCAGTCAGTAGCTTCAATCATTTCTGGTATATGAATAACATGATGTTTTTCAATGGCAAAAATAATGAATATTGTAAATGCACAAACAGTAATTTCTCCGCATTGCAAGGTGCAATTCTGAAATTTTTTGCTTTTTCCTGCTCCTCTTAGCATGATAAAGAAGATTCAAAGAGACTGAGATGCCAGCTCCTTTCATTCAGTCAGTAGCTTCAATCATTTCTGGACGTTTTTCAATGGCAAAAATCAATGAATATTGTAAATGCACAAGCAGTAATTTCTCCGCATTGCAAGGTGCAATTCTGAAATTTTTTGCTTTTTCCTGCTCCTCTTAGCATGATAAAGAAGATTCAAAGAGACTGAGATGCCAGCTCCTTTCATTCAGTCAGTAGCTTCAATCATTTCTGGACGTTTTTCAATGGCAAAAATCAATGAATATTGTAAATGCACAAACAGTAATTTCTCCGCATTGCAAGGTGCAATTCTGAAATTTTTTACTTTTTCCTGCTCCTCTTAGCATGAAAAAGAAGATTGAAAGAGAGTGAGATGCCAGCTCCTTTCATTCAGTCAGTAGCTTCAATCATTTCTGGTATATGAATAACATGATGTTTTTCAATGGCAAAAATCAATGAATATTGTAAATGCACAAACAGTAATTTCTCCGCATTGCAAGGTGCAATTCTGAATTTTTTTGCTTTTTCCTGCTCCTCTTAGCATGATAAAGAAGATTCAAAGAGAGTGAGATGCCAGCTCCTTTCATTCAGTCAGTAGCTTCAATCATTTCTGGACGTTTTTCAATGGCAAAAATCAATGAATATTGTAAATGCACAAACAGTAATTTCTCCGCATTGCAAGGTGCAATTCTGAAATTTTTTGCTTTTTCCTGCTCCTCTTAGCATGATAAAGAAGATTCAAAGAGAGTGACATGCCAGCTCCTTTCATTCAGTCAGTAGCTTCAACCATTTCTGGTATATGAATAACATGATGTTTTTCAATGGCAAAAATCAATGAATATTGTAAATGCACAAACAGTAATTTCTCCGCATTGCAAGGTGCAATTCTGAAATTTTTTGCTTTTTCCTGCTCCTCTTAGCATGATAAAGAAGATTCAAAGAGAGTGAGATGCCAGCTCCTTTCATTCAGTCAGTAGCTTCAATCATTTCTGGACGTTTTTCAATGGCAAAAATCAATGAATATTGTAAATGCACAAACAGTAATTTCTCCGCATTGCAAGGTGCAATTCTGAAATTTTTTGCTTTTTCCTGCTCCTCTTAGCATGATAAAGAAGATTCAAAGAGAGTGAGATGCCAGCTCCTTTCATTCAGTCAGTAGCTTCAATCATTTCTGGTATATGAATAACATGATGTTTTTCAATGGCAAAAATAATGAATATTGTAAATGCACAAACAGTAATTTCTCCGCATTGCAAGGTGCAATTCTGAAATTTTTTGCTTTTTCCTGCTCCTCTTAGCATGATAAAGAAGATTCAAAGAGAGTGAGATGCCAGCTCCTTTCATTCAGTCAGTAGCTTCAATCATTTCTGGTATATGAATAACATGATGTTTTTCAATGGCAAAAATCAATGAATATTGTAAATGCACAAACAGTAATTTCTCCGCATTGCAAGGTGCAATTCTGAAATTTTTTGCCTTTTCCTGCTCCTCTTAGCATGATAAAGAAGATTCAAAGAGAGTGAGATGCCAGCTCCTTTCATTCAGTCAGTAGCTTCAATCATTTCTGGACGTTTTTCAATGGCAAAAATCAATGAATATTGTAAATGCACAAACAGTAATTTCTCCGCATTGCAAGGTGCAATTCTGAAATTTTTTGCTTTTTCCTGCTCCTCTTAGCATGATAAAGAAGATTCAAAGAGAGTGAGATGCCAGCTCCTTTCATTCAGTCAGTAGCTTCAAACATTTCTGGTATATGAATAACATGATGTTTTTCAATGGCAAAAATCAATGAATATTGTAAATGCACAAACAGTAATTTCTCCGCATTGCAAGGTGCAATTCTGAAATTTTTTGCTTTTTCCTGCTCCTCTTAGCATGATAAAGAAGATTCAAAGAGAGTGAGATGCCAGCTCCTTTCATTCAGTCAGTAGCTTCAATCATTTCTGGACGTTTTTCAATGGCAAAAATCAATGAATATTGTAAATGCACAAACAGTAATTTCTCCGCATTGCAAGGTGCAATTCTGAAATTTTTTGCTTTTTCCTGCTCCTCTTAGCATGATAAAGAAGATTCAAAGAGAGTGAGATGCCAGCTCCTTTCATTCAGTCAGTAGCTTCAATCATTTCTGGACGTTTTTCAATGGCAAAAATCAATGAATATTGTAAATGCACAAACTGCAATTTCTCCGCATTGCAAGGTGCAATTCTGAAATTTTTTGCTTTTTCCTGCTCCTCTTAGCATGATAAAGAAGATTCAAAGAGAGTGAGATGCCAGCTCCTTTCATTCAGTCAGTAGCTTCAATCATTTCTGGTATATGAATAACATGATGTTTTTCAATGGCAAAAATCAATGAATATTGTAAATGCACAAACAGTAATTTCTCCGCATTGCAAGGTGCAATTCTGAAATTTTTTGCTTTTTCCTGCTCCTCTTAGCATGATAAAGAAGATTCAAAGAGAGTGAGATGCCAGCTCCTTTCATTCAGTCAGTAGCTTCAATCATTTCTGGACGTTTTTCAATGGCAAAAATCATTGAATATTGTAAATGCACAAACAGTAATTTCTCCGCATTGCAAGGTGCAATTCTGAAATTTTTTACTTTTTCCTGCTCCTCTTAGCATGATAAAGAAGATTCAAAGAGAGTTAGATGCCAGCTCCTTTCATTCAGTCAGTAGCTTCAATCATTTCTGGTATATGAATAACATGATGTTTTTCAATCGCAAAAATCAATGAATATTGTAAATGCACAAACAGTAATTTCTCCGCATTGCAAGGTGCAATTCTGAAATGTTTTGCTTTTTCCTGCTCCTCTTAGCATGATAAAGAAGATTCAAAGAGAGTGAGATGCCAGCTCCTTTCATTCAGTCAGTAGCTTCAATCATTTCTGGACGTTTTTCAATGGCAAAAATCAATGAATATTGTAAATGCACAAACAGTAATTTCTCCGCATTGCAAGGTGCAATTCTGAAATTTTTTGCTTTTTCCTGCTCCTCTTAGCATGACAAAGAAGATTCAAAGAGAGTGAGATGCCAGATCCTTTCCTTCAGTCAGTAGCTTCAATCATTTCTGGTATATGAATAACATGATGTTTTTCAATGGCAAAAATCAATGAATTTTGTAAATGCACAAACAGTAATTTCTCCGCATTGCAAGGCGCAATTCTGAAATTTTTTGCTTTTTCCTGCTCCTCTTAGCATGATAAAGAAGATTCAAAGAGAGTGAGATGCCAGCTCCTTTCATTCAGTCAGTAGCTTCAATCATTTCTGGACATTTTTCAATGGCAAAAATCAATGAATATTGTAAATGCACAAACAGTAATTTCTCCGCATTGCAAGGTGCAATTCTGAAATTTTTTGCTTTTTCCTGCTCCTCTTAGCATGATAAAGAAGATTCAAAGAGAGTGAGATGCCAGCTCCTTTCATTCAGTCAGTAGCTTCAATCATTTCTGGACGTTTTTCAATGGCAAAAATCAATGAATATTGTAAATGCACAAACAGTAATTTCTCCGCATTGCAAGGTGCAATTCTGAAATTTTTTGCTTTTTCCTGCTCCTCTTAGCATGATAAAGAAGATTCAAAGAGAGTGAGATGCCAGCTCCTTTCATTCAGTCAGTAGCTTCAATCATTTCTGGACGTTTTTCAATGGCAAAAATCATTGAATATTGTAAATGCACAAACAGTAATTTCTCCGCATTGCAAGGTGCAATTCTGAAATTTTTTACTTTTTCCTGCTCCTCTTAGCATGATAAAGAAGATTCAAAGAGAGTGAGATGCCAGCTCCTTTCATTCAGTCAGTAGCTTCAATCATTTCTGGTATATGAATAACATGATGTTTTTCAATCGCAAAAATCAATGAATATTGTAAATGCACAAACAGTAATTTCTCCGCATTGCAAGGTGCAATTCTGAAATGTTTTGCTTTTTCCTGCTCCTCTTAGCATGATAAAGAAGATTCAAAGAGAGTGAGATGCCAGCTCCTTTCATTCAGTCAGTAGCTTCAATCATTTCTGGACGTTTTTCAATGGCAAAAATCAATGAATATTGTAAATGCACAAACAGTAATTTCTCCGCATTGCAAGGTGCAATTCTGAAATTTTTTGCTTTTTCCTGCTCCTCTTAGCATGACAAAGAAGATTCAAAGAGAGTGAGATGCCAGATCCTTTTCTTCAGTCAGTAGCTTCAATCATTTCTGGTATATGAATAACATGATGTTTTTCAATGGCAAAAATCAATGAATTTTGTAAATGCACAAACAGTAATTTCTCCGCATTGCAAGGCGCAATTCTGAAATTTTTTGCTTTTTCCTGCTCCTCTTAGCATGATAAAGAAGATTCAAAGAGAGTGAGATGCCAGCTCCTTTCATTCAGTCAGTAGCTTCAATCATTTCTGGACATTTTTCAATGGCAAAAATCAATGAATATTGTAAATGCACAAACAGTAATTTCTCCGCATTGCAAGGTGCAATTCTGAAATTTTTTGCTTTTTCCTGCTCCTCTTAGCATGATAAAGAAGATTCAAAGAGAGTGAGATGCCAGCTCCTTTCATTCAGTCAGTAGCTTCAATCATTTCTGGACGTTTTTCAATGGCAAAAATCAATGAATATTGTAAATGCACAAACAGTAATTTCTCCGCATTGCAAGGTGCAATTCTGAAATTTTTTGCTTTTTCCTGCTCCTCTTAGCATGATAAAGAAGATTCAAAGAGAGTGAGATGCCAGCTCCTTTCATTCAGTCAGTAGCTTCAATCATTTCTGGACGTTTTTCAATGGCAAAAATCAATGAATATTGTAAATGCACAAACTGCAATTTCTCCGCATTGCAAGGTGCAATTCTGAAATTTTTTGCTTTTTCCTGCTCCTCTTAGCATGATAAAGAAGATTCAAAGAGAGTGAGATGCCAGCTCCTTTCATTCAGTCAGTAGCTTCAATCATTTCTGGTATATGAATAACATGATGTTTTTCAATGGCAAAAATCAATGAATATTGTAAATGCACAAACAGTAATTTCTCCGCATTGCAAGGTGCAATTCTGAAATTTTTTGCTTTTTCCTGCTCCTCTTAGCATGATAAAGAAGATTCAAAGAGAGTGAGATGCCAGCTCCTTTCATTCAGTCAGTAGCTTCAATCATTTCTGGACGTTTTTCAATGGCAAAAATCAATGAATATTGTAAATGCACAAACAGTAATTTCTCCGTATTGCAAGGTGCAATTCTGAAATTTTTTGCTTTTTCCTGCTTCTCTTAGCATGATAAAGAAGATTCAAAGAGAGTGAGATGCCAGCTCCTTTCATTCAGTCAGTAGCTTCAATCATTTCTGGACGTTTTTCAATGGCAAAAATCAATGAATATTGTAAATGCACAAGCAGTAATTTCTCCGCATTGCAAGGTGCAATTCTGAAATTTTTTGCTTTTTCCTGCTCCTCTTAGCATGATAAAGAAGATTCAAAGAGACTGAGATGCCAGCTCCTTTCATTCAGTCAGTAGCTTCAATCATTTCTGGACGTTTTTCAATGGCAAAAATCAATGAATATTGTAAATGCACAAACAGTAATTTCTCCGCATTGCAAGGTGCAATTCTGAAATTTTTTACTTTTTCCTGCTCCTCTTAGCATGAAAAAGAAGATTGAAAGAGAGTGAGATGCCAGCTCCTTTCATTCAGTCAGTAGCTTCAATCATTTCTGGTATATGAATAACATGATGTTTTTCAATGGCAAAAATCAATGAATATTGTAAATGCACAAACAGTAATTTCTCCGCATTGCAAGGTGCAATTCTGAATTTTTTTGCTTTTTCCTGCTCCTCTTAGCATGATAAAGAAGATTCAAAGAGAGTGAGATGCCAGCTCCTTTCATTCAGTCAGTAGCTTCAATCATTTCTGGACGTTTTTCAATGGCAAAAATCAATGAATATTGTAAATGCACAAACAGTAATTTCTCCGCATTGCAAGGTGCAATTCTGAAATTTTTTGCTTTTTCCTGCTCCTCTTAGCATGATAAAGAAGATTCAAAGAGAGTGAGATGCCAGCTCCTTTCATTCAGTCAGTAGCTTCAATCATTTCTGGTATATGAATAACATGATGTTTTTCAATGGCAAAAATCAATGAATATTGTAAATGCACAAACAGTAATTTCTCCGCATTGCAAGGTGCAATTCTGAAATTTTTTGCTTTTTCCTGCTCCTCTTAGCATGATAAAGAAGATTCAAAGAGAGTGAGATGCCAGCTCCTTTCATTCAGTCAGTAGCTTCAATCATTTCTGGACGTTTTTCAATGGCAAAAATCAATGAATATTGTAAATGCACAAACAGTAATTTCTCCGCATTGCAAGGTGCAATTCTGAAATTTTTTGCTTTTTCCTGCTCCTCTTAGCATGATAAAGAAGATTCAAAGAGAGTGAGATGCCAGCTCCTTTCATTCAGTCAGTAGCTTCAATCATTTCTGGTATATGAATAACATGATGTTTTTCAATGGCAAAAATAATGAATATTGTAAATGCACAAACAGTAATTTCTCCGCATTGCAAGGTGCAATTCTGAAATTTTTTGCTTTTTCCTGCTCCTCTTAGCATGATAAAGAAGATTCAAAGAGAGTGAGATGCCAGCTCCTTTCATTCAGTCAGTAGCTTCAATCATTTCTGGTATATGAATAACATGATGTTTTTCAATGGCAAAAATCAATGAATATTGTAAATGCACAAACAGTAATTTCTCCGCATTGCAAGGTGCAATTCTGAAATTTTTTGCCTTTTCCTGCTCCTCTTAGCATGATAAAGAAGATTCAAAGAGAGTGAGATGCCAGCTCCTTTCATTCAGTCAGTAGCTTCAATCATTTCTGGACGTTTTTCAATGGCAAAAATCAATGAATATTGTAAATGCACAAACAGTAATTTCTCCGCATTGCAAGGTGCAATTCTGAAATTTTTTGCTTTTTCCTGCTCCTCTTAGCATGATAAAGAAGATTCAAAGAGAGTGAGATGCCAGCTCCTTTCATTCAGTCAGTAGCTTCAAACATTTCTGGTATATGAATAACATGATGTTTTTCAATGGCAAAAATCAATGAATATTGTAAATGCACAAACAGTAATTTCTCCGCATTGCAAGGTGCAATTCTGAAATTTTTTGCTTTTTCCTGCTCCTCTTAGCATGATAAAGAAGATTCAAAGAGAGTGAGATGCCAGCTCCTTTCATTCAGTCAGTAGCTTCAATCATTTCTGGACGTTTTTCAATGGCAAAAATCAATGAATATTGTAAATGCACAAACAGTAATTTCTCCGCATTGCAAGGTGCAATTCTGAAATTTTTTGCTTTTTCCTGCTCCTCTTAGCATGATAAAGAAGATTCAAAGAGAGTGAGATGCCAGCTCCTTTCATTCAGTCAGTAGCTTCAATCATTTCTGGACGTTTTTCAATGGCAAAAATCAATGAATATTGTAAATGCACAAACTGCAATTTCTCCGCATTGCAAGGTGCAATTCTGAAATTTTTTGCTTTTTCCTGCTCCTCTTAGCATGATAAAGAAGATTCAAAGAGAGTGAGATGCCAGCTCCTTTCATTCAGTCAGTAGCTTCAATCATTTCTGGTATATGAATAACATGATGTTTTTCAATGGCAAAAATCAATGAATATTGTAAATGCACAAACAGTAATTTCTCCGCATTGCAAGGTGCAATTCTGAAATTTTTTGCTTTTTCCTGCTCCTCTTAGCATGATAAAGAAGATTCAAAGAGAGTGAGATGCCAGCTCCTTTCATTCAGTCAGTAGCTTCAATCATTTCTGGACGTTTTTCAATGGCAAAAATCATTGAATATTGTAAATGCACAAACAGTAATTTCTCCGCATTGCAAGGTGCAATTCTGAAATTTTTTACTTTTTCCTGCTCCTCTTAGCATGATAAAGAAGATTCAAAGAGAGTTAGATGCCAGCTCCTTTCATTCAGTCAGTAGCTTCAATCATTTCTGGTATATGAATAACATGATGTTTTTCAATCGCAAAAATCAATGAATATTGTAAATGCACAAACAGTAATTTCTCCGCATTGCAAGGTGCAATTCTGAAATGTTTTGCTTTTTCCTGCTCCTCTTAGCATGATAAAGAAGATTCAAAGAGAGTGAGATGCCAGCTCCTTTCATTCAGTCAGTAGCTTCAATCATTTCTGGACGTTTTTCAATGGCAAAAATCAATGAATATTGTAAATGCACAAACAGTAATTTCTCCGCATTGCAAGGTGCAATTCTGAAATTTTTTGCTTTTTCCTGCTCCTCTTAGCATGACAAAGAAGATTCAAAGAGAGTGAGATGCCAGATCCTTTCCTTCAGTCAGTAGCTTCAATCATTTCTGGTATATGAATAACATGATGTTTTTCAATGGCAAAAATCAATGAATTTTGTAAATGCACAAACAGTAATTTCTCCGCATTGCAAGGCGCAATTCTGAAATTTTTTGCTTTTTCCTGCTCCTCTTAGCATGATAAAGAAGATTCAAAGAGAGTGAGATGCCAGCTCCTTTCATTCAGTCAGTAGCTTCAATCATTTCTGGACATTTTTCAATGGCAAAAATCAATGAATATTGTAAATGCACAAACAGTAATTTCTCCGCATTGCAAGGTGCAATTCTGAAATTTTTTGCTTTTTCCTGCTCCTCTTAGCATGATAAAGAAGATTCAAAGAGAGTGAGATGCCAGCTCCTTTCATTCAGTCAGTAGCTTCAATCATTTCTGGACGTTTTTCAATGGCAAAAATCAATGAATATTGTAAATGCACAAACAGTAATTTCTCCGCATTGCAAGGTGCAATTCTGAAATTTTTTGCTTTTTCCTGCTCCTCTTAGCATGATAAAGAAGATTCAAAGAGAGTGAGATGCCAGCTCCTTTCATTCAGTCAGTAGCTTCAATCATTTCTGGACGTTTTTCAATGGCAAAAATCATTGAATATTGTAAATGCAAAAACAGTAATTTCTCCGCATTGCAAGGTGCAATTCTGAAATTTTTTACTTTTTCCTGCTCCTCTTAGCATGATAAAGAAGATTCAAAGAGAGTGAGATGCCAGCTCCTTTCATTCAGTCAGTAGCTTCAATCATTTCTGGTATATGAATAACATGATGTTTTTCAATCGCAAAAATCAATGAATATTGTAAATGCACAAACAGTAATTTCTCCGCATTGCAAGGTGCAATTCTGAAATGTTTTGCTTTTTCCTGCTCCTCTTAGCATGATAAAGAAGATTCAAAGAGAGTGAGATGCCAGCTCCTTTCATTCAGTCAGTAGCTTCAATCATTTCTGGACGTTTTTCAATGGCAAAAATCAATGAATATTGTAAATGCACAAACAGTAATTTCTCCGCATTGCAAGGTGCAATTCTGAAATTTTTTGCTTTTTCCTGCTCCTCTTAGCATGACAAAGAAGATTCAAAGAGAGTGAGATGCCAGATCCTTTTCTTCAGTCAGTAGCTTCAATCATTTCTGGTATATGAATAACATGATGTTTTTCAATGGCAAAAATCAATGAATTTTGTAAATGCACAAACAGTAATTTCTCCGCATTGCAAGGCGCAATTCTGAAATTTTTTGCTTTTTCCTGCTCCTCTTAGCATGATAAAGAAGATTCAAAGAGAGTGAGATGCCAGCTCCTTTCATTCAGTCAGTAGCTTCAATCATTTCTGGACATTTTTCAATGGCAAAAATCAATGAATATTGTAAATGCACAAACAGTAATTTCTCCGCATTGCAAGGTGCAATTCTGAAATTTTTTGCTTTTTCCTGCTCCTCTTAGCATGATAAAGAAGATTCAAAGAGAGTGAGATGCCAGCTCCTTTCATTCAGTCAGTAGCTTCAAACATTTCTGGTATATGAATAACATGATGTTTTTCAATGGCAAAAATCAATGAATATTGTAAATGCACAAACAGTAATTTCTCCGCATTGCAAGGTGCAAGTCTGAAATTTTTTGCTTTTTCCTGCTCCTCTTAGCATGATAAAGAAGATTCAAAGAGAGTGAGATGCCAGCTACTTTCATTCAGTCAGTAGCTTCAATCATTTCTGGACGTTTTTCAATGGCAAAAATCAATGAATATTGTAAATGCACAAACAGTAATTTCTTCGCATTGCAAGGTGCAATTCTGAAATGTTTTGCTTTTTCCTGCTCCTCTTAGCATGATAAAGAATATTCAAAGAGAGTGAGATGCCAGCTCCTTTCATTCAGTCAGTAGCTTCAATCATTTCTGGTAAATGAATACCATGATGTTTTTCAATGGCAAAAATCAATGAATTTTGTAAATGCACAAACAGTAATTTCTCCGCATTGCAAGGCGCAATTCTGAAATTTTTTGCTTTTTCCTGCTCCTCTTAGCATGATAAAGAAGATTCAAAGAGAGTGAGATGCCAGCTCCTTTCATTCAGTCAGTAGCTTCAATCATTTCTGGACGTTTTTCAATGGCAAAAATCAATGAATATTGTAAATGCACAAACAGTAATTTCTCCGCATTGCAAGGTGCAATTCTGAAATTTTTTGCTTTTTCCTGCTCCTCTTAGCATGATAAAGAAGATTCAAAGAGAGTGAGATGCCAGCTCCTTTCATTCAGTCAGTAGCTTCAATCATTTCTGGATGTTTTTCAATGGCAAAAGTCAATGAATATTGTAAATGCACAAACTGTAATTTCTTCGCATTGCAAGGTGCAATTCTGAAATTTTTTGCTTTTCCTGCTCCTCTTAGCATGATAAAGAAGATTCATAGAGAGTGAGATGCCAGCTCCTTTCATTCAGTCAGTAGCTTCAATCATTTCTGGACGTTTTTCAATGGCAAAAATCAATGAATATTGTAATTGCACAAACAGTAATTTCTCCGCATTGCAAGGTGCAATTCTGAAATTTTTTGCTTTTTCCTGCTCCTCTTAGCATGATAAAGAAGATTCAAAGAGAGTGAGATGCCAGCTCCTTTCATTCAGTCAGTAGCTTCAAACATTTCTGGTATATGAATAACATGATGTTTTTCAATGGCAAAAATCAATGAATATTGTAAATGCACAGTAACTTCTCCGCATTGCAAGGTGCAATTCTGAAATTTTTTGCTTTTTCCTGCTCCTCTTAGCATGATAAAGAAGATTCAAAGAGAGTGAGATGCCAGCTCCTTTCATTCAGTCAGTAGCTTCAATCATTTCTGGACGTTTTTCAATGGCAAAAATCAATGAATATTGTAAATGCACAAACAGTAATTTCTCCGCATTGCAAGGTGCAATTCTGAAATTTTTTGCTTTTTCCTGCTCCTCTTAGCATGATAAAGAAGATTCAAAGAGAGTGAGATGCCAGCTCCTTTCATTGTCAGTAGCTTCAATCATTTCTGGACGTTTTTCAATGGCAAAAATCAATGAATATTGTAAATGCACAAACTGTAATTTCTCCGCATTGTAAGGTGCAATTCTGAAATTTTTTGCTTTTTCCTGCTCCTCTTAGCATGATAAAGAAGATTCAAAGAGAGTGAGATGCCAGCTCCTTTCATTCAGTCAGTAGCTTCAATCATTTCTGGACGTTTTTCAATGGCAAAAATCAATGAATATTGTAAATGCACAAACAGTAATTTCTCCGCATTGCAAGGTGCAATTCTGAAATTTTTTGCTTTTTCCTGCTCCTCTTAGCATGATAAAGAAGATTCAAAGAGAGTGAGATGCCAGCTCCTTTCATTCAGTCAGTAGCTTCAAACATTTCTGGTATATGAATAACATGATGTTTTTCAATGGCAAAAATCAATGAATATTGTAAATGCACAAACAGTAATTTCTCCGCATTGCAAGGTGCAAGTCTGAAATTTTTTGCTTTTTCCTGCTCCTCTTAGCATGATAAAGAAGATTCAAAGAGAGTGAGATGCCAGCTACTTTCATTCAGTCAGTAGCTTCAATCATTTCTGGACGTTTTTCAATGGTAAAAATCAATGAATATTGTAAATGCACAAACAGTAATTTCTCCGCATTGCAAGGTGCAATTCTGAAATTTTTTGCTTTTTCCTGCTCCTCTTAGCATGATAAAGAAGATTCAAAGAGAGTGAGATGCCAGCTCCTTTCATTCAGTCAGTAGCTTCAATCATTTCTGGACGTTTTTCAATGGCAAAAATCAATGAATATTGTAAATGCACAAACAGTAATTTCTCCGCATTGCAAGGTGCAATTCTGAAATTTTTTGCTTTTTCCTGCTCCTCTTAGCATGATAAAGAAGTTTCAAAGAGAGTGAGATGCCAGCTCCTTTCATTCAGTCAGTAGCTTCAATCATTTCTGGTAAATGAATAACATGATGTTTTTCAATGGCAAAAATCAATGAATTTTGTAAATGCACAAACACTAATTTCTCCGCATTGCAAGGCGCAATTCTGAAATTTTTTGCTTTTTCCTGCTCCTCTTAGCATGATAAAGAAGATTCAAAGAGAGTGAGATGCCAGCTCCTTTCATTCAGTCAGTAGCTTCAATCAGTTCTGAACGTTTTTCAATGGCAAAAATCAATGAATATTGTAAATGCACAAACAGTAATTTCTCCGCATTGCAAGGTGCAATTCTGAAATTTTTTGCTTTTTCCTGCTCCTCTTAGCATGATAAAGAAGATTCAAAGAGAGTGAGATGCCAGCTCCTTTCATTCAGTCAGTAGCTTCAATCATTTCTGGACGTTTTTCAATGGCAAAAATCAATGAATATTGTAAATGCACAAACAGTAATTTCTCCGCATTGCAAGGTGCAATTCTGAAATTTTTTGCTTTTTCCTGCTCCTCTTAGCATGATAAAGAAGATTCAAAGAGAGTGAGGTGCCAGCTCCTTTCATTCAGTCAGTAGCTTCAAACATTTCTGGTATATGAATAACATGTTTTTCAATGGCAAAAATCAATGAATATTGTAAATGCACAAACAGTAATTTCTCCGCATTGCAAGGAGCAATTCTGAAATTTTTTGCTTTTTCCTGCTCCTCTTAGCATGATAAAGAAGATTCAAAGAGAGTGAGATGCCAGCTCCTTTCATTCAGTCAGTAGCTTCAATCATTTCTGGACGTTTTTCAATGGCAAAAATCAATGAATATTGTAAATGCACAAACAGTAATTTCTCCGCATTGCAAGGTGCAATTCTGAAATTTTTTGCTTTTTCCTGCTCCTCTTAGCATGATAAAGAAGATTCAAAGAGAGTGAGATGCCAGCTCCTTTCATTCAGTCAGTAGCTTCAATCATTTCTGGACGTTTTTCAATGGCAAAAATCAATGAATATTGTAAATGCACAAACTGTAATTTCTCCGCATTGCAAGGTGCAATTCTGAAATTTTTTGCTTTTTCCTGCTCCTCTTAGCATGATAAAGAAGATTCAAAGAGAGTGAGATGCCAGCTCCTTTCATTCAGTCAGTAGCTTCAAACATTTCTGGTATATGAATAACATGATGTTTTTCAATGGCAAAAATCAATGAATATTGTAAATGCACAAACAGTAATTTCTCCGCATTGCAAGGTGCAATTCTGAAATTTTTTGTTTTTTCCTGCTCCTCTTAGCATGATAAAGAAGATTCAAAGAGAGTGAGATGCCAGCTCCTTTCATTCAGTCAGTAGCTTCAAACATTTCTGGTATATGAATAACATGATGTTTTTCAATGGCAAAAATCAATGAATATTGTAAATGCACAAACAGTAATTTCTCCGCATTGCAAGGTGCAATTCTGAAATTTTTTGCTTTTTCCTGCTCCTCTTAGCATGTTAAAGAAGATTCAAAGAGAGTGAGATGCCAGCTCCTTTCGTTCAGTCAGTAGCCTCAATCATTTCTGGACGTTTTTCAATGGTAAAAATCAATGAATATTGTAAATGCACAAACAGTAATTTCTCCGCATTGCAAGGTGCAATTCTGAAATTTTTTGCTTTTTCCTGCTCCTCTTAGCATGATAAAGAAGATTCAAAGAGAGTGAGATGCCAGCTCCTTTCATTCAGTCAGTAGCTTCAATCATTTCTGGACGTTTTTCAATGGCAAAAATCAATGAATATTGTAAATGCACAAACAGTAATTTCTCCGCATTGCAAGGTGCAATTCTGAAATTTTTTGCTTTTACCTGCTCCTCTTAGCATGATAAAGAAGATTCAAAGAGAGTGAGATGCCAGCTCCTTTCATTCAGTCAGTAGCTTCAATCATTTCTGGACGATTTTCAATGGCAAAAATCAATGAATATTGTAAATGCACAAACAGTAATTTCTCCGCATTGCAAGTTGCAATTCTGAAATTTTTTGCTTTTTCCTGCTCCACTTAGCATGATAAAGAAGATTCAAAGAGAGTGAGATGCCAGCTCCTTTCATTCAGTCAGTAGCTTCAAACATTTCTGGTATATGAATAACATGATGTTTTTCAATGGCAAAAATCAATGAATATTGTAAATGCACAAACAGTAATTTCTCCGCATTGCAAGGTGCAATTCTGAAATTTTTTGCTTTTTCCTGCTCCTCTTAGCATGATAAAGAAGTTTCAAAGAGAGTGAGATGCCAGCTCCTTTCGTTCAGTCAGTAGCTTCAATCATTTCTGGACGTTTTTCACTGGCAAAAATCATTGAATATTATAAATGCACAAACAGTAATTTCTCCGCATTGCATAGTGCAATTCTGAAATTTTTTACTTTTTCCTGCTCCTCTTAGCATGATAAAGAAGATTCAAAGAGAGTGAGATGCCAGCTCCTTTCATTCAGTCAGTAGCTTCAATCATTTCTGGTATATGAATAACATGATGTTTTTCAATGGCAAAAATCAATGAATATTGTAAATGCACAAACAGTAATTTCTCCGCATTGCAAGGTGCAATTCTGAAATTTTTTGCCTTTTCCTGCTCCTCTTAGCATGATAAAGAAGATTCAAAGAGAGTGAGATGCCAGCTCCTTTCATTCAGTCAGTAGCTTCAATAATTTCTGGACGTTTTTCAATGGCAAAAATCAATGAATATTGTAAATGCACAAACAGTAATTTCTCCGCATTGCAAGGTGCAATTCTGAAATTTTTTGCTTTTTCCTGCTCCTCTTAGCATGATAAACATGATTCAAAGAGAGTGAGATGCCAGCTCCTTTCATTCAGTCAGTAGCTTCAATCATTTCTGGACGTTTTTCAATGGCAAAAATCAATGAATATTGTAAATGCACAAACAGTAATTTCTCCGCATTGCAAGGTGCAATTATGAAATTTTTTGCTTTTTCCTGCTCCTCTTAGCATGATAAAGAAGATTCAAAGAGAGTGAGATGCCAGCTCCTTTCATTCAGTCAGTAGCTTCAAACATTTCTGGTATATGAATAACATGATGTTTTTCAATGGCAAAAATCAATGAATATTGTAAATGCACAAACAGTAATTTCTCCGCATTGCAAGGTGCAATTCTGAAATTTTTTGCTTTTTCCTGCTCCTCTTAGCATGATAAAGAAGATTCAAAGAGAGTGAGATGCCAGCTCCTTTCATTCAGTCAGTAGCTTCAATCATTTCTGAACGTTTTTCAATGGCAAAAATCAATGAATATTGTAAATGCACAAACAGTAATTTCTCCGCATTGCAAGGTGCAATTCTGAAATTTTTTGCTTTTTCCTGCTCCTCTTAGCATGATAAAGAAGATTCAAAGAGAGTGAGATGCCAGCTCCTTTCATTCAGTCAGTAGCTTCAATCATTTCTGGACGTTTTTCAATGGCAAAAATCAATGAATATTGTAAATGCACAAACAGTAATTTCTCCGCATTGCAAGGTGCAATTCTGAAATTTTTTGCTTTTTCCTGCTCCTCTTAGCATGATAAAGAAGATTCAAAGAGAGTGAGGTGCCAGCTCCTTTCATTCAGTCAGTAGCTTCAAACATTTCTGGTATATGAATAACATGTTTTTCAATGGCAAAAATCAATGAATATTGTAAATGCACAAACAGTAATTTCTCCGCATTGCAAGGAGCAATTCTGAAATTTTTTGCTTTTTCCTGCTCCTCTTAGCATGATAAAGAAGATTCAAAGAGAGTGAGATGCCAGCTCCTTTCATTCAGTCAGTAGCTTCAATCATTTCTGGACGTTTTTCAATGGCAAAAATCAATGAATATTGTAAATGCACAAACAGTAATTTCTCCGCATTGCAAGGTGCAATTCTGAAATTTTTTGCTTTTTCCTGCTCCTCTTAGCATGATAAAGAAGATTCAAAGAGAGTGAGATGCCAGCTCCTTTCATTCAGTCAGTAGCTTCAATCATTTCTGGACGTTTTTCAATGGCAAAAATCAATGAATATTGTAAATGCACAAACTGTAATTTCTCCGCATTGCAAGGTGCAATTCTGAAATTTTTTGCTTTTTCCTGCTCCTCTTAGCATGATAAAGAAGATTCAAAGAGAGTGAGATGCCAGCTCCTTTCATTCAGTCAGTAGCTTCAAACATTTCTGGTATATGAATAACATGATGTTTTTCAATGGCAAAAATCAATGAATATTGTAAATGCACAAACAGTAATTTCTCCGCATTGCAAGGTGCAATTCTGAAATTTTTTGTTTTTTCCTGCTCCTCTTAGCATGATAAAGAAGATTCAAAGAGAGTGAGATGCCAGCTCCTTTCATTCAGTCAGTAGCTTCAAACATTTCTGGTATATGAATAACATGATGTTTTTCAATGGCAAAAATCAATGAATATTGTAAATGCACAAACAGTAATTTCTCCGCATTGCAAGGTGCAATTCTGAAATTTTTTGCTTTTTCCTGCTCCTCTTAGCATGTTAAAGAAGATTCAAAGAGAGTGAGATGCCAGCTCCTTTCGTTCAGTCAGTAGCCTCAATCATTTCTGGACGTTTTTCAATGGTAAAAATCAATGAATATTGTAAATGCACAAACAGTAATTTCTCCGCATTGCAAGGTGCAATTCTGAAATTTTTTGCTTTTTCCTGCTCCTCTTAGCATGATAAAGAAGATTCAAAGAGAGTGAGATGCCAGCTCCTTTCATTCAGTCAGTAGCTTCAAACATTTCTGGTATATGAATAACATGATGTTTTTCAATGGCAAAAATCAATGAATATTGTAAATGCACAAACAGTAATTTCTCCGCATTGCAAGGTGCAATTCTGAAATTTTTTGCTTTTTCCTGCTCCTCTTAGCATGATAAAGAAGATTCAAAGAGAGTGAGATGCCAGCTCCTTTCATTCAGTCAGTAGCTTCAATCATTTCTGGTATATGAATAACATGATGTTTTTCAATGGCAAAAATCAATGAATATTGTAAATGCACAAACAGTAATTTCTCCGCATTGCAAGGTGCAATTCTGAAATTTTTTGCTTTTTCCTGCTCCTCTTAGCATGATAAAGAAGATTCAAAGAGAGTGAGATGCCAGCTCCTTTCATTCAGTCAGTAGCTTCAATAATTTCTGGACGTTTTTCAATGGCAAAAATCAATGAATATTGTAAATGCACAAACAGTAATTTCTCCGCATTGCAAGGTGCAATTCTGAAATTTTTTGCTTTTTCCTGCTCCTCTTAGCATGATAAACATGATTCAAAGAGAGTGAGATGCCAGCTCCTTTCATTCAGTCAGTAGCTTCAATCATTTCTGGACGTTTTTCAATGGCAAAAATCAATGAATATTGTAAATGCACAAACAGTAATTTCTCCGCATTGCAAGGTGCAATTCTGAAATTTTTTGCTTTTACCTGCTCCTCTTAGCATGATAAAGAAGATTCAAAGAGAGTGAGATGCCAGCTCCTTTCATTCAGTCAGTAGCTTCAATCATTTCTGGACGTTTTTCAATGGCAAAAATCAATGAATATTGTAAATGCACAAACAGTAATTTCTCCGCATTGCAAGTTGCAATTCTGAAATTTTTTGCTTTTTCCTGCTCCACTTAGCATGATAAAGAAGATTCAAAGAGAGTGAGATGCCAGCTCCTTTCATTCAGTCAGTAGCTTCAAACATTTCTGGTATATGAATAACATGATGTTTTTCAATGGCAAAAATCAATGAATATTGTAAATGCACAAACAGTAATTTCTCCGCATTGCAAGGTGCAATTCTGAAATTTTTTGCTTTTTCCTGCTCCTCTTAGCATGATAAAGAAGATTCAAAGAGAGTGAGATGCCAGCTCCTTTCGTTCAGTCAGTAGCTTCAATCATTTCTGGACGTTTTTCAATGGCAAAAATCATTGAATATTATAAATGCACAAACAGTAATTTCTCCGCATTGCATAGTGCAATTCTGAAATTTTTTACTTTTTCCTGCTCCTCTTAGCATGATAAAGAAGATTCAAAGAGAGTGAGATGCCAGCTCCTTTCATTCAGTCAGTAGCTTCAATCATTTCTGGTATATGAATAACATGATGTTTTTCAATGGCAAAAATCAATGAATATTGTAAATGCACAAACAGTAATTTCTCCGCATTGCAAGGTGCAATTCTGAAATTTTTTGCTTTTTCCTGCTCCTCTTAGCATGATAAAGAAGATTCAAAGAGAGTGAGATGCCAGCTCCTTTCATTCAGTCAGTAGCTTCAATAATTTCTGGACGTTTTTCAATGGCAAAAATCAATGAATATTGTAAATGCACAAACAGTAATTTCTCCGCATTGCAAGGTGCAATTCTGAAATTTTTTGCTTTTTCCTGCTCCTCTTAGCATGATAAACATGATTCAAAGAGAGTGAGATGCCAGCTCCTTTCATTCAGTCAGTAGCTTCAATCATTTCTGGACGTTTTTCAATGGCAAAAATCAATGAATATTGTAAATGCACAAACAGTAATTTCTCCGCATTGCAAGGTGCAATTATGAAATTTTTTGCTTTTTCCTGCTCCTCTTAGCATGATAAAGAAGATTCAAAGAGAGTGAGATGCCAGCTCCTTTCATTCAGTCAGTAGCTTCAAACATTTCTGGTATATGAATAACATGATGTTTTTCAATGGCAAAAATCAATGAATATTGTAAATGCACAAACAGTAATTTCTCCGCATTGCAAGGTGCAATTCTGAAATTTTTTGCTTTTTCCTGCTCCTCTTAGCATGATAAAGAAGATTCAAAGAGAGTGAGATGCCAGCTCCTTTCATTCAGTCAGTAGCTTCAATCATTTCTGGATGTTTTTCAATGGCAAAAATCAATGAATATTGTAAATGCACAAACAGTAATTTCTCCGCATTGCAAGGTGCAATTCTGAAATTTTTTGCTTTTTCCTGCTCCTCTTAGCATGATAAACAAGATTCAAAGAGAGTGAGATGCCAGCTCCTTTCATTCAGTCAGTAGCTTCAATCATTTCTGGACGTTTTTCAATGGCAAAAATCAATGAATATTGTAAATGCACAAACAGTAATTTCTCCGCATTGCAAGGTGCAATTCTGAAATTTTTTGCTTTTTCCTGCTCCTCTTAGCATGATAAAGAAGATTCAAAGAGAGAGAGATGCCAGCTCCTTTCATTCAGTCAGTAGCTTCAAACATTTCTGGTATATGAATAACATGATGTTTTTCAATGGCAAAAATCAATGAATATTGTAAATGCACAAACAGTAATTTCTCCGCATTGCAAGGTGCAATTCTGAAATTTTTTGCTTTTTCCTGCTCCTCTTAGCATGATAAAGAAGATTCAAAGAGAGTGAGATGCCAGCTCCTTTCATTCAGTCAGTAGCTTCAATCATTTCTGGATGTTTTTCAATGGCAAAAATCAATGAATATTGTAAATGCACAAACAGTAATTTCTCCGCATTGCAAGGTGCAATTCTGAAATTTTTTGCTTTTTCCTGCTCCTCTTAGCATGATAAACAAGATTCAAAGAGAGTGAGATGCCAGCTCCTTTCATTCAGTCAGTAGCTTCAATCATTTCTGGACGTTTTTCAATGGCAAAAATCAATGAATATTGTAAATGCACAAACAGTAATTTCTCCGCATTGCAAGGTGCAATTCTGAAATTTTTTGCTTTTTCCTGCTCCTCTTAGCATGATAAAGAAGATTCAAAGAGAGTGAGATGCCAGCTCCTTTCATTCAGTCAGTAGCTTCAAACATTTCTGGTATATGAATAACATGATGTTTTTCAATGGCAAAAATCAATGAATATTGTAAATGCACAAACAGTAATTTCTCCGCATTGCAAGGTGCAAGTCTGAAATTTTTTGCTTTTTCCTGCTCCTCTTAGCATGATAAAGAAGATTCAAAGAGAGTGAGATGCCAGCTACTTTCATTCAGTCAGTAGCTTCAATCATTTCTGGACGTTTTTCAATGGTAAAAATCAATGAATATTGTAAATGCACAAACAGTAATTTCTCCACATTGCAAGGTGCAATTCTGAAATTTTTTGCTTTTTCCTGCTCCTCTTAGCATGATAAAGAAGATTCAAAGAGAGTGAGATGCCAGCTCCTTTCATTCAGTCAGTAGCTTCAAACATTTCTGGTATATGAATAACATGATGTTTTTCAATGGCAAAAATCAATGAATATTGTAAATGCACAAACAGTAATTTCTCCGCATTGCAAGGTGCAATTCTGAAATTTTTTGCTTTTTCCTGCTCCTCTTAGCATGATAAAGAAGATTCAAAGAGAGTGAGATGCCAGCTCCTTTCATTCAGTCAGTAGCTTCAAACATTTCTGGTATATGAATAACATGATGTTTTTCAATGGCAAAAATCAATGAATATTGTAAATGCACAAACAGTAATTTCTCCGCATTGCAAGGTGCAATTCTGAAATTTTTTGCTTTTTCCTGCTCCTCTTAGCATGATAAAGAAGATTCAAAGAGAGTGAGATGCCAGCTCCTTTCATTCAGTCAGTAGCTTCAATCATTTCTGGATGTTTTTCAATGGCAAAAATCAATGAATATTGTAAATGCACAAACTGTAATTTCTCCGCATTGCAAGGTGCAATTCTGAAATTTTTTGCTTTTTCCTGCTCCTCTTAGCATGATAAAGAAGATTCAAAGAGAGTGAGATGCCAGCTCCTTTCATTCAGTCAGTAGCTTCAATCATTTCTGGACGTTTTTCAATGGCAAAAATCAATGAATATTGTAAATGCACAAACAGTAATTTCTCCGCATTGCAAGGTGCAATTCTGAAATTTTTTGCTTTTTCCTGCTCCTCTTAGCATGATAAAGAAGATTCAAAGAGAGTGAGATGCCAGCTCCTTTCATTCAGTCAGTACCTTCAATCATTTCTGGACGTTTTTCAATGGCAAAAATCAATGAAAATTGTAAATGCACAAACAGTAATTTCTCCGCATTGCAAGGTGCGATTCTGAAATTTTTTGCTTTTTCCTGCTCCTCTTAGCATGATAAAGAAGATTCAAAGAGAGTGAGATGCCAGCTCCTTTCATTCAGTCAGTAGCTTCAAACATTTCTGGTATATGAATAACATGATGTTTTTCAATGGCAAAAATCAATGAATATTGTAAATGCACAAACAGTAATTTCTCCGCATTGCAAGGTGCAAGTCTGAAATTTTTTGCTTTTTCCTGCTCCTCTTAGCATGATAAAGAAGATTCAAAGAGAGTGAGATGCCAGCTACTTTCATTCAGTCAGTAGCTTCAATCATTTCTGGACCTTTTTCAATGGTAAAAATCAATGAATATTGTAAATGCACAAACAGTAATTTCTCCACATTGCAAGGTGCAATTCTGAAATTTTTTGCTTTTTCCTGCTCCTCTTAGCATGATAAAGAAGATTCAAAGAGAGTGAGATGCCAGCTCCTTTCATTCAGTCAGTAGCTTCAAACATTTCTGGTATATGAATAACATGTTTTTCAATGGCAAAAATCAATGAATATTGTAAATGCACAAACAGTAATTTCTCCGCATTGCAAGGTGCAATTCTGAAATTTTTTGCTTTTTCCTGCTCCTCTTAGCATGATAAAGAAGATTCAAAGAGAGTGAGATGCCAGCTCCTTTCATTCAGTCAGTAGCTTCAAACATTTCTGGTATATGAATAACATGATGTTTTTCAATGGCAAAAATCAATGAATATTGTAAATGCACAAACAGTAATTTCTCCGCATTGCAAGGTGCAATTCTGAAATTTTTTGCTTTTTCCTGCTCCTCTTAGCATGATAAAGAAGATTCAAAGAGAGTGAGATGCCAGCTCCTTTCATTCAGTCAGTAGCTTCAATCATTTCTGGATGTTTTTCAATGGCAAAAATCAATGAATATTGTAAATGCACAAACAGTAATTTCTCCGCATTGCAAGGTGCAATTCTGAAATTTTTTGCTTTTTCCTGCTCCTCTTAGCATGATAAAGAAGATTCAAAGAGAGTGAGATGTCAGCTCCTTTCATTCAGTCAGTAGCTTCAAACATTTCTGGTATATGAATAACATGATGTTTTTCAATGGCAAAAATCAATGAATTTTGTAAATGCACAAACAGTAATTTCTCCGCATTGCAAGGTGCAATTCTGAAATTTTTTGCTTTTTCCTGCTCCTCTTAGCATGATAAAGAAGATTCAAAGAGAGTGAGATGCCAGCTCCTTTCATTCAGTCAGTAGCTTCAATCATTTCTGGATGTTTTTCAATGGCAAAAATCAATGAATATTGTAAATGCACAAACAGTAATATCTCCACATTGCAAGGTGCAATTCTGAAATTTTTTGCTTTTTCCTGCTAATCCTAGCATGATAAAGAAGATTCAAAGAGAGTGAGATGCCAGCTCCTTTCATTCAGTCAGTAGCTTCAAACATTTCTGGTATATGAAAAACACATGTTTTTCAATGGCAAAAATCAATGAATATTGTAAATGCACAAACAGTAATATCTCCACATTGCAAGGTGCAATTCTGAAATTTTTTGCTTTTTCCTGCTAATCCTAGCATGATAAAGAAGATTCAAAGAGAGTGAGATGCCAGCTCCTTTCATTCAGTCAGTAGCTTCAAACATTTCTGGTATATGAAAAACATGTTTTTCAATGGCAAAAATCAATGAATATTGTAAATGCACAAACAGTAATATCTCCACATTGCAAGGTGCAATTCTGAAATTTTTAGCTTTTTCCTGTTAATCCTAGCATGATAAAGAAGATTCAAAGAGAGTGAGATGCCAGCTCCTTTCATTCAGTCAGTAGCTTCAAACATTTCTGGACGTTTTTCAATGGCAAAAATCAATGAATATTGTAAATGCACAAACAGTAATATCTCCACATTGCAAGGTGCAATTCTGAAATTTTTTGCTTTTTCCTGTTAATCCTAGCATGATAAACAAGATTCAAAGAGAGTGAGATGCCAGCTCCTTTCATTCAGTCAGTAGCTTCAAACATTTCTGGTATATGAAAAACGTTTTTCAATGGCAAAAATCAATGAATATTGTAAATGCACAAACAGTAATATCTCCACATTGCAAGGTGCAATTCTGAAATTTTTTGCTTTTTCCTGCTAATCCTAGCATGATAAAGAAGATTCAAAGAGAGTGAGATGCCAGCTCCTTTCATTCAGTCAGTAGCTTCAAACATTTCTGGTATATGAAAAACATGTTTTTCAATGGCAAAAATCAATGAATATTGTAAATGCACAAACAGTAATATCTCCACATTGCAAGGTGCAATTCTGAAATTTTTTGCTTTTTCCTGCTAATCCTAGCATGATAAAGAAGATTCAAAGAGAGTGAGATGCCAGCTCCTTTCATTCAGTCAGTAGCTTCAAACATTTCTGGACGTTTTTCAATGGCAAAAATCAATGAATATTGTAAATGCACAAACAGTAATATCTCCACATTGCAAGGTGCAATTCTGAAATTTTTTGCTTTTTCCTGTTAATCCTAGCATGATAAAGAAGATTCAAAGAGAGTGAGATGCCAGCTCCTTTCATTCAGTCAGTAGCTTCAAACATTTCTGGTATATGAAAAACATGTTTTTCAATGGCAAAAATCAATGAATATTGTAAATGCACAAACAGTAATATCTCCACATTGCAAGGTGAAATTCTGAAATTTTTTGCTTTTTCCTGTTAATCCTAGCATGATAAAGAAGATTCAAAGAGAGTGAGATGCCAGCTCCTTTCATTCAGTCAGTAGCTTCAAACATTTCTGGTATATGAAAAACATGTTTTTCAATGGCAAAAATCAATGAATATTGTAAATGCACAAACAGTAATATCTCCACATTGCAAGGTGCAATTCTGAAATTTTTTGCTTTTTCCTGCTAATCCTAGCATGATAAAGAAGATTCAAAGAGAGTGAGATGCCAGCTCCTTTCATTCAGTCAGTAGCTTCAATCATTTCTGGACATTTTTCAATGGCAAAAATCAATGAATATTGTAAATGCACAAACAGTAATTTCTCCGCATTGCAAGGTGCAATTCTGAAATTTTTTGCTTTTTCCTGCTCCTCTTAGCATGATAAAGAAGATTCAAAGAGAGTGAGATGCCAGCTCCTTTCATTCAGTCAGTAGCTTCAAACATTTCTGGTATATGAAAAACATGTTTTTCAATGGCAAAAATCAATGAATATTGTAAATGCACAAACAGTAATATCTCCACATTGCAAGGTGCAATTCTGAAATTCTTTGCTTTTTCCTGCTAATCCTAGCATGATAAAGAAGATTCAAAGAGAGTGAGATGCCAGCTCCTTTCATTCAGTCAGTAGCTTCAAACATTTCTGGTATATGAAAAACATGTTTTTCAATGGCAAAAATCAATGAATATTGTAAATGCACAAACAGTAATATCTCCACATTGCAAGGTGCAATTCTGAAATTTTTAGCTTTTTCCTGTTAATCCTAGCATGATAAAGAAGATTCAAAGAGAGTGAGATGCCAGCTCCTTTCATTCAGTCAGTAGCTTCAAACATTTCTGGACGTTTTTCAATGGCAAAAATCAATGAATATTGTAAATGCACAAACAGTAATATCTCCACATTGCAAGGTGCAATTCTGAAATTTTTTGCTTTTTCCTGTTAATCCTAGCATGATAAAGAAGATTCAAAGAGAGTGAGATGCCAGCTCCTTTCATTCAGTCAGTAGCTTCAAACATTTCTGGTATATGAAAAACATGTTTTTCAATGGCAAAAATCAATGAATATTGTAAATGCACAAACAGTAATATCTCCACATTGCAAGGTGCAATTCTGAAATTTTTTGCTTTTTCCTGCTAATCCTAGCATGATAAAGAAGATTCAAAGAGAGTGAGATGCCAGCTCCTTTCATTCAGTCAGTAGCTTCAAACATTTCTGGTATATGAAAACGTTTTTCAATGGCAAAAATCAATGAATATTGTAAATGCACAAACAGTAATATCTCCACATTGCAAGGTGCAATTCTGAAATTTTTTGCTTTTTCCTGTTAATCCTAGCATGATAAAGAAGATTCAAAGAGAGTGAGATGCCAGCTCCTTTCATTCAGTCAGTAGCTTCAAACATTTCTGGTATATGAAAAACGTTTTTCAATGGCAAAAATCAATGAATATTGTAAATGCACAAACAGTAATATCTCCACATTGCAAGGTGCAATTCTGAAATTTTTTGCTTTTTCCTGCTAATCCTAGCATGATAAAGAAGATTCAAAGAGAGTGAGATGCCAGCTCCTTTCATTCAGTCAGTAGCTTCAAACATTTCTGGTATATGAAAAACATGTTTTTCAATGGCAAAAATCAATGAATATTGTAAATGCACAAACAGTAATATCTCCACATTGCAAGGTGCAATTCTGAAATTTTTTGCTTTTTCCTGCTAATCCTAGCATGATAAAAAGATTCAAAGAGAGTGAGATGCCAGCTCCTTTCATTCAGTCAGTAGCTTCAAACATTTCTGGATGTTTTTCAATGGCAAAAATCAATGAATATTGTAAATGCACAAACAGTAATATCTCCACATTGCCAGGTGCAATTCTGAAATTTTTTGCTTTTTCCTGTTAATCCTAGCATGATAAAGAAGATTCAAAGAGAGTGAGATGCCAGCTCCTTTCATTCAGTCAGTAGCTTCAAACATTTCTGGTATATGAAAAACGTTTTTCAATGGCAAAAATCAATGAATATTGTAAATGCACAAACAGTAATATCTCCACATTGCAAGGTGCAATTCTGAAATTTTTTGCTTTTTCCTGCTAATCCTAGCATGATAAAGAAGATTCAAAGAGAGTGAGATGCCAGCTCCTTTCATTCAGTCAGTAGCTTCAAACATTTCTGGTATATGAAAAACATGTTTTTCAATGGCAAAAATCAATGAATATTGTAAATGCACAAACAGTAATATCTCCACATTGGAAGGTGCAATTCTGAAATTTTTAGCTTTTTCCTGTTAATCCTAGCATGATAAAGAAGATTCAAAGAGAGTGAGATGCCAGCTCCTTTCATTCAGTCAGTAGCTTCAAACATTTCTGGACGTTTTTCAATGGCAAAAATCAATGAATATTGTAAATGCACAAACAGTAATATCTCCACATTGCAAGGTGCAATTCTGAAATTTTTTGCTTTTTCCTGTTAATCCTAGCATGATAAAGAAGATTCAAAGAGAGTGAGATGCCAGCTCCTTTCATTCAGTCAGTAGCTTCAAACATTTCTGGTATATGAAAAACATGTTTTTTCAATGGCAAAAATCAATGAATATTGTAAATGCACAAAACAGTAATATCTCCACATTGCAAGGTGCAATTCTGAAATTTTTTGCTTTTTCCTGCTAATCCTAGCATGATAAAGAAGATTCAAAGAGAGTGAGATGCCAGCTCCTTTCATTCAGTCAGTAGCTTCAAACATTTCTGGTATATGAAAAACATGTTTTTCAATGGCAAAAATCAATGAATATTGTAAATGCACAAACAGTAATATCTCCACATTGCAAGGTGCAATTCTGAAATTTTTTGCTTTTTCCTGCTAATCCTAGCATGATAAAGAAGATTCAAAGAGAGTGAGATGCCAGCTCCTTTCATTCAGTCAGTAGCTTCAAACATTTCTGGAGGAAAAAACAGTTTTTCAATGGCAAAAATCAATGAATATTGTAAATGCACAAACAGTAATATCTCCACATTGCAAGGTGAAATTCTGAAATTTTTTGCTTTTTCCTGTTAATCCTAGCATGATAAAGAAGATTCAAAGAGAGTGAGATGCCAGCTCCTTTCATTCAGTCAGTAGCTTCAAACATTTCTGGTATATGAAAAACATGTTTTTCAATGGCAAAAATCAATGAATATTGTAAATGCACAAACAGTAATATCTCCACATTGCAAGGTGCAATTCTGAAATTTTTTGCTTTTTCCTGCTAATCCTAGCATGATAAAGAAGATTCAAAGAGAGTGAGATGCCAGCTCCTTTCATTCAGTCAGTAGCTTCAATCATTTCTGGGTATATGATAAACATTTTTCAATGGCAAAAATCAATGAATATTGTAAATGCACAAACAGTAATTTCTCCGCATTGCAAGGTGCAATTCTGAAATTTTTTGCTTTTTCCTGCTCCTCTTAGCATGATAAAGAAGATTCAAAGAGAGTGAGATGACAGCTCCTTTCATTCAGTCAGTAGCTTCAATCATTTCTGGACGTTTTTCAATGGCAAAAATCAATGAATATTGTAAATGCACAAACAGTAATTTCTCCGCATTGCAAGGTGCAATTCTGAAATTTTTTGCTTTTTCCTGCTAATCCTAGCATGATAAAGAAGATTCAAAGAGTGAGATGCCAGCTCCTTTCATTCAGTCAGTAGCTTCAAACATTTCTGGTATATGAAAAACATGTTTTTCAATGGCAAAAATCAATGAATATTGTAAATGCACAAACAGTAATATCTCCACATTGCAAGGTGCAATTCTGAAATTTTTTGCTTTTTCCTGTTAATCCTAGCATGATAAAGAAGATTCAAAGAGAGTGAGATGCAAGCTCCTTTCATTCAGTCAGTAGCTTCAAACATTTCTGGTATATGAAAAACATGTTTTTCAATGGCAAAAATCAATGAATATTGTAAATGCACAAACAGTAATATCTCCACATTGCAAGGTGCAATTCGGAAATTTTTTGCTTTTTCCTGCTAATCCTAGCATGATAAAGAAGATTCAAAGAGAGTGAGATGCCAGCTCCTTTCATTCAGTCAGTAGTTTCAAACATTTCTGGTATATGAATAACATGATGTTTTTCAATGGCAAAAATCAATGATTATTGTAAATGCACAAACAGTAATATCTCCACATTGCAAGGTGCAATTCTGAAATTTTTTGCTTTTTCCTGCTAATCCTAGCATGATAAAGAAGATTCAAAGAGAGTGAGATGCCAGCTCCTTTCATTCAGTCAGTAGCTTCAATCATTCTGGTATATGAAAACCATGTTTTTCAATGGCAAAAATCAATGAATATTGTAAATGCACAAACAGTAATTTCTCCGCATTGCAAGGTGCAATTCTGAAATTTTTTGCTTTTTCCTGCTAATCCTAGCATGATAAAGAAGATTCAAAGAGTGAGATGCCAGCTCCTTTCATTCAGTCAGTAGCTTCAAACATTTCTGGTATATGAAAAACATGTTTTTCAATGGCAAAAATCAATGAATATTGTAAATGCACAAACAGTAATATCTCCACATTGCAAGGTGCAATTCTGAAATTTTTTGCTTTTTCCTGTTAATCCTAGCATGATAAAGAAGATTCAAAGAGAGTGAGATGCAAGCTCCTTTCATTCAGTCAGTAGCTTCAAACATTTCTGGTATATGAAAAACAGTTTTTCAATGGCAAAAATCAATGAATATTGTAAATGCACAAACAGTAATATCTCCACATTGCAAGGTGCAATTCGGAAATTTTTTGCTTTTTCCTGCTAATCCTAGCATGATAAAGAAGATTCAAAGAGAGTGAGATGCCAGCTCCTTTCATTCAGTCAGTAGTTTCAAACATTTCTGGTATATGAATAACATGATGTTTTTCAATGGCAAAAATCAATGAATATTGTAAATGCACAAACAGTAATATCTCCACATTGCAAGGTGCAATTCTGAAATTTTTTGCTTTTTCCTGCTAATCCTAGCATGATAAAGAAGATTCAAAGAGAGTGAGATGCCAGCTCCTTTCATTCAGTCAGTAGCTTC
This sequence comes from Phyllobates terribilis, assembly GCF_046119375.1. Lineage (NCBI taxonomy): Eukaryota > Metazoa > Chordata > Amphibia > Anura > Dendrobatidae > Phyllobates > Phyllobates terribilis. Next base: position 4,286 of record NW_027366738.1, on the reverse strand, counting down.
AAACATTTCTGGACGTTTTTCAATGGCAAAAATCAATGAATATTGTAAATGCACAAACAGTAATATCTCCACATTGCAAGGTGCAATTCTGAAATTTTTTGCTTTTTCCTGCTAATCCTAGCATGATAAAGAAGATTCAAAGAGAGTGAGATGCCAGCTCCTTTCATTCAGTCAGTAGCTTCAAACATTTCTGGTATATGAAAAACATGTTTTTCAATGGCAAAAATCAATGAATATTGTAAATGCACAAACAGTAATATCTCCACATTGCAAGGTGCAATTCGGAAATTTTTTGCTTTTTCCTGCTAATCCTAGCATGATAAAGAAGATTCAAAGAGAGTGAGATGCCAGCTCCTTTCATTCAGTCAGTAGCTTCAAACATTTCTGGTATTTGAATAACATGATGTTTTTCAATGGCAAAAATCAATGAATATTGTAAATGCACAAACAGTAATATCTCCACATTGCAAGGTGCAATTCTGAAATTTTTTGCTTTTTCCTGCTAATCCTAGCATGATAAAGAAGATTCAAAGAGAGTGAGATGCCAGCTCCTTTCATTCAGTCAGTAGCTTCAAACATTTCTGGACGTTTTTCAATGGCAAAAATCAATGAATATTGTAAATGCACAAACAGTAATATCTCCACATTGCAAGGTGCAATTCTGAAATTTTTTGCTTTTTCCTGTTAATCCTAGCATGATAAAGAAGATTCAAAGAGAGTGAGATGCCAGCTCCTTTCATTCAGTCAGTAGCTTCAAACATTTCTGGTATATGAAAAACATGTTTTTCAATGGCAAAAATCAATGAATATTGTAAATGCACAAACAGTAATATCTCCACATTGCAAGGTGCAATTCTGAAATTTTTGCTTTTTCCTGCTAATCCTAGCATGATAAAGAAGATTCAAAGAGAGTGAGATGCCAGCTCCTTTCATTCAGTCAGTAGCTTCAAACATTTCTGGTATATGAAAACATGTTTTTCAATGGCAAAAATCAATGAATATTGTAAATGCACAAACAGTAATATCTCCACATTGCAAGGTGCAATTCTGAAATTTTTAGCTTTTTCCTGTTAATCCTAGCATGATAAAGAAGATTCAAAGAGAGTGAGATGCCAGCTCCTTTCATTCAGTCAGTAGCTTCAAACATTTCTGGACGTTTTTCAATGGCAAAAATCAATGAATATTGTAAATGCACAAACAGTAATATCTCCACATTGCAAGGTGCAATTCTGAAATTTTTTGCTTTTTCCTGTTAATCCTAGCATGATAAACAAGATTCAAAGAGAGTGAGATGCCAGCTCCTTTCATTCAGTCAGTAGCTTCAAACATTTCTGGTATATGAAAAACGTTTTTCAATGGCAAAAATCAATGAATATTGTAAATGCACAAACAGTAATATCTCCACATTGCAAGGTGCAATTCTGAAATTTTTTGCTTTTTCCTGCTAATCCTAGCATGATAAAGAAGATTCAAAGAGAGTGAGATGCCAGCTCCTTTCATTCAGTCAGTAGCTTCAAACATTTCTGGTATATGAAAAACATGTTTTTCAATGGCAAAAATCAATGAATATTGTAAATGCACAAACAGTAATATCTCCACATTGCAAGGTGCAATTCTGAAATTTTTTGCTTTTTCCTGCTAATCCTAGCATGATAAAGAAGATTCAAAGAGAGTGAGATGCCAGCTCCTTTCATTCAGTCAGTAGCTTCAAACATTTCTGGTATATGAAAACGTTTTTCAATGGCAAAAATCAATGAATATTGTAAATGCACAAACAGTAATATCTCCACATTGCAAGGTGCAATTCTGAAATTTTTTGCTTTTTCCTGTTAATCCTAGCATGATAAAGAAGATTCAAAGAGAGTGAGATGCCAGCTCCTTTCATTCAGTCAGTAGCTTCAAACATTTCTGGTATATGAAAAACATGTTTTTCAATGGCAAAAATCAATGAATATTGTAAATGCACAAACAGTAATATCTCCACATTGCAAGGTGAAATTCTGAAATTTTTTGCTTTTTCCTGTTAATCCTAGCATGATAAAGAAGATTCAAAGAGAGTGAGATGCCAGCTCCTTTCATTCAGTCAGTAGCTTCAAACATTTCTGGTATATGAAAAACATGTTTTTCAATGGCAAAAATCAATGAATATTGTAAATGCACAAACAGTAATATCTCCACATTGCAAGGTGCAATTCTGAAATTTTTTGCTTTTTCCTGCTAATCCTAGCATGATAAAGAAGATTCAAAGAGAGTGAGATGCCAGCTCCTTTCATTCAGTCAGTAGCTTCAATCATTTCTGGTATATGAAAAACATGTTTTTTCAATGGCAAAAATCAATGAATATTGTAAATGCACAAACAGTAATTTCTCCGCATTGCAAGGTGCAATTCTGAAATTTTTTGCTTTTTCCTGCTCCTCTTAGCATGATAAAGAAGATTCAAAGAGAGTGAGATGCCAGCTCCTTTCATTCAGTCAGTAGCTTCAAACATTTCTGGTATATGAAAAACATGTTTTTCAAAGGCAAAAATCAATGAATATTGTAAATGCACAAACAGTAATATCTCCACATTGCAAGGTGCAATTCTGAAATTCTTTGCTTTTTCCTGCTAATCCTAGCATGATAAAGAAGATTCAAAGAGAGTGAGATGCCAGCTCCTTTCATTCAGTCAGTAGCTTCAAACATTTCTGGTATATGAAAAACATGTTTTTCAATGGCAAAAATCAATGAATATTGTAAATGCACAAACAGTAATATCTCCACATTGCAAGGTGCAATTCTGAAATTTTTAGCTTTTTCCTGTTAATCCTAGCATGATAAAGAAGATTCAAAGAGAGTGAGATGCCAGCTCCTTTCATTCAGTCAGTAGCTTCAAACATTTCTGGACGTTTTTCAATGGCAAAAATCAATGAATATTGTAAATGCACAAACAGTAATATCTCCACATTGCAAGGTGCAATTCTGAAATTTTTTGCTTTTTCCTGTTAATCCTAGCATGATAAAGAAGATTCAAAGAGAGTGAGATGCCAGCTCCTTTCATTCAGTCAGTAGCTTCAAACATTTCTGGTATATGAAAAACATGTTTTTCAATGGCAAAAATCAATGAATATTGTAAATGCACAAACAGTAATATCTCCACATTGCAAGGTGCAATTCTGAAATTTTTTGCTTTTTCCTGCTAATCCTAGCATGATAAAGAAGATTCAAAGAGAGTGAGATGCCAGCTCCTTTCATTCAGTCAGTAGCTTCAAACATTTCTGGACGTTTTCAATGGCAAAAATCAATGAATATTGTAAATGCACAAACAGTAATATCTCCACATTGCAAGGTGCAATTCTGAAATTTTTTGCTTTTTCCTGTTAATCCTAGCATGATAAAGAAGATTCAAAGAGAGTGAGATGCCAGCTCCTTTCATTCAGTCAGTAGCTTCAAACATTTCTGGTATATGAAAAACGTTTTCAATGGCAAAAATCAATGAATATTGTAAATGCACAAACAGTAATATCTCCACATTGCAAGGTGCAATTCTGAAATTTTTTGCTTTTTCCTGCTAATCCTAGCATGATAAAGAAGATTCAAAGAGAGTGAGATGCCAGCTCCTTTCATTCAGTCAGTAGCTTCAAACATTTCTGGTATATGAAAAACATGTTTTTCAATGGCAAAAATCAATGAATATTGTAAATGCACAAACAGTAATATCTCCACATTGCAAGGTGCAATTCTGAAATTTTTTGCTTTTTCCTGCTAATCCTAGCATGATAAAAAAGATTCAAAGAGAGTGAGATGCCAGCTCCTTTCATTCAGTCAGTAGCTTCAAACATTTCTGGATGTTTTTCAATGGCAAAAATCAATGAATATTGTAAATGCACAAACAGTAATATCTCCACATTGCCAGGTGCAATTCTGAAATTTTTTGCTTTTTCCTGTTAATCCTAGCATGATAAAGAAGATTCAAAGAGAGTGAGATGCCAGCTCCTTTCATTCAGTCAGTAGCTTCAAACATTTCTGGTATATGAAAAACGTTTTTCAATGGCAAAAATCAATGAATATTGTAAATGCACAAACAGTAATATCTCCACATTGCAAGGTGCAATTCTGAAATTTTTTGCTTTTTCCTGCTAATCCTAGCATGATAAGAAGATTCAAAGAGAGAGAGATGCCAGCTCCTTTCATTCAGTCAGTAGCTTCAAACATTTCTGGTATATGAAAAACATGTTTTTCAATGGCAAAAATCAATGAATATTGTAAATGCACAAACAGTAATATCTCCACATTGGAAGGTGCAATT
>NW_027366737.1:0-66853 GCF_046119375.1 Phyllobates terribilis | reverse complement strand
ATTTTTTGCTTTTTCCTGCTAATCCTAGCATGATAAAGAAGATTCAAAGAGAGTGAGATGCCAGCTCCTTTCATTCAGTCAGTAGCTTCAAACATTTCTGGTATATGAAAAACATGTTTTTCAATGGCAAAAATCAATGAATATTGTAAATGCACAAACAGTAATATCTCCACATTGCACGGTGCAATTCTGAAATTTTTTGCTTTTTCCTGCTAATCCTAGCATGATAAAGAAGATTCAAAGAGAGTGAGATGCCAGCTCCTTTCATTCAGTCAGTAGCTTCAAACATTTCTGGACGTTTTTCAATGGCAAAAATCAATGAATATTGTAAATGCACAAACAGTAATATCTCCACATTGCAAGGTGCAATTCTGAAATTTTTTGCTTTTTCCTGCTAATCCTAGCATGATAAAGAAGATTCAAAGAGAGTGAGATGCCAGCTCCTTTCATTCAGTCAGTAGCTTCAAACATTTCTGGTATATGAAAAACATGTTTTCAATGGCAAAAATCAATGAATATTGTAAATGCACAAACAGTAATATCTCCACATTGCACGGTGCAATTCTGAAATTTTTAGCTTTTTCCTGTTAATCCTAGCATGATAAAGAAGATTCAAAGAGAGTGAGATGCCAGCTCCTTTCATTCAGTCAGTAGCTTCAAACATTTCTGGTATATGAAAAACATGTTTTTCAATGGCAAAAATCAATGAATATTGTAAATGCACAAACAGTAATATCTCCACATTGCACGGTGCAATTCTGAAATTTTTTGCTTTTTCCTGCTAATCCTAGCATGATAAAGAAGATTCAAAGAGAGTGAGATGCCAGCTCCTTTCATTCAGTCAGTAGCTTCAAACATTTCTGGACGTTTTTCAATGGCAAAAATCAATGAATATTGTAAATGCACAAACAGTAGTATCTCCACATTGCAAGGTGCAATTCTGAAATTTTTTGCTTTTTCCTGCTAATCCTAGCATGATAAAGAAGATTCAAAGAGAGTGAGATGCCAGCTCCTTTCATTCAGTCAGTAGCTTCAAACATTTCTGGTATATGAAAAACATGTTTTTCAATGGCAAAAATCAATGAATATTGTAAATGCACAAACAGTAATATCTCCACATTGCACGGTGCAATTCTGAAATTTTTAGCTTTTTCCTGTTAATCCTAGCATGATAAAGAAGATTCAAAGAGAGTGAGATGCCAGCTCCTTTCATTCAGTCAGTAGCTTCAAACATTTCTGGTATATGAAAAAACATGTTTTTCAATGGCAAAAATCAATGAATATTGTAAATGCACAAACAGTAATATCTCCACATTGCACGGTGCAATTCTGAAATTTTTAGCTTTTTCCTGTTAATCCTAGCATGATAAAGAAGATTCAAAGAGAGTGAGATGCCAGCTCCTTTCATTCAGTCAGTAGCTTCAAACATTTCTGGTATATGAAAAACATGTTTTTCAATGGCAAAAATCAATGAATATTGTAAATGCACAAACAGTAATATCTCCACATTGCAAGGTGCAATTCTGAAATTTTTTGCTTTTTCCTGCTAATCCTAGCATGATAAAGAAGATTCAAAGAGAGTGAGATGCCAGCTCCTTTCATTCAGTCAGTAGCTTCAAACATTTCTGGTATATGAAAAACATGTTTTTCAATGGCAAAAATCAATGAATATTGTAAATGCACAAACAGTAATATCTCCACATTGCAAGGTGCAATTCTGAAATTTTTTGCTTTTTCCTGCTAATCCTAGCATGATAAAGAAGATTCAAAGAGAGTGAGATGCCAGCTCCTTTCATTCAGTCAGTAGCTTCAAACATTTCTGGTATATGAAAAACATGTTTTTCAATGGCAAAAATCAATGAATATTGTAAATGCACAAACAGTAATATCTCCACATTGCACGGTGCAATTCTGAAATTTTTTGCTTTTTCCTGCTAATCCTAGCATGATAAAGAAGATTCAAAGAGAGTGAGATGCCAGCTCCTTTCATTCAGTCAGTAGCTTCAAACATTTCTGGTAATATGAAAACAGTTTTCAATGGCAAAAATCAATGAATATTGTAAATGCACAAACAGTAATATCTCCACATTGCACGGTGCAATTCTGAAATTTTTTGCTTTTTCCTGCTAATCCTAGCATGATAAAGAAGATTCAAAGAGAGTGAGATGCCAGCTCCTTTCATTCAGTCAGTAGCTTCAAACATTTCTGGTATATGAAAAACATGTTTTTCAATGGCAAAAATCAATGAATATTGTAAATGCACAAACAGTAATATCTCCACATTGCAAGGTGCAATTCTGAAATTTTTAGCTTTTTCCTGCTAATCCTAGCATGATAAAGAAGATTCAAAGAGAGTGAGATGCCAGCTCCTTTCATTCAGTCAGTAGCTTCAAACATTTCTGGTATATGAAAAACATGTTTTTCAATGGCAAAAATCAATGAATATTGTAAATGCACAAACAGTAATATCTCCACATTGCAAGGTGCAATTCTGAAATTTTTAGCTTTTTCCTGTTAATCCTAGCATGATAAAGAAGATTCAAAGAGAGTGAGATGCCAGCTCCTTTCATTCAGTCAGTAGCTTCAAACATTACTGGTATATGAAAAACATGTTTTTCAATGGCAAAAATCAATGAATATTGTAAATGCACAAACAGTAATATCTCCACATTGCAAGGTGCAATTCTGAAATTTTTAGCTTTTTCCTGCTAATCCTAGCATGATAAAGAAGATTCAAAGAGAGTGAGATGCCAGCTCCTTTCATTCAGTCAGTAGCTTCAAACATTTCTGGACGTTTTTCAATGGCAAAAATCAATGAATATTGTAAATGCACAAACAGTAATATCTCCACATTGCAAGGTGCAATTCTGAAATTTTTAGCTTTTTCCTGCTAATCCTAGCATGATAAAGAAGATTCAAAGAGAGTGAGATGCCAGCTCCTTTCATTCAGTCAGTAGCTTCAAACATTTCTGGTATATGAAAAACATGTTTTTCAATGGCAAAAATCAATGAATATTGTAAATGCACAAACAGTAATATCTCCACATTGCAAGGTGCAATTCTGAAATTTTTAGCTTTTTCCTGTTAATCCTAGCATGATAAAGAAGATTCAAAGAGAGTGAGATGCCAGCTCCTTTCATTCAGTCAGTAGCTTCAAACATTTCTGGTATATGAAAAACATGTTTTTCAATGGCAAAAATCAATGAATATTGTAAATGCACAAACAGTAATATCTCCACATTGCAAGGTGCAATTCTGAAATTTTTAGCTTTTTCCTGTTAATCCTAGCATGATAAAGAAGATTCAAAGAGAGTGAGATGCCAGCTCCTTTCATTCAGTCAGTAGCTTCAAACATTTCTGGACCTGTTTTTCAATGGCAAAAATCAATGAATATTGTAAATGCACAAACAGTAATATCTCCACATTGCAAGGTGCAATTCTGAAATTTTTAGCTTTTTCCTGCTAATCCTAGCATGATAAAGAAGATTCAAAGAGAGTGAGATGCCAGCTCCTTTCATTCAGTCAGTAGCTTCAAACATTTCTGGTATATGAAAAACATGTTTTTCAATGGCAAAAATCAATGAATATTGTAAATGCACAAACAGTAATATCTCCACATTGCACGGTGCAATTCTGAAATTTTTAGCTTTTTCCTGTTAATCCTAGCATGATAAAGAAGATTCAAAGAGAGTGAGATGCCAGCTCCTTTCATTCAGTCAGTAGCTTCAAACATTTCTGGTATATGAAAAACATGTTTTTCAATGGCAAAAATCAATGAATATTGTAAATGCACAAACAGTAATATCTCCACATTGCACGGTGCAATTCTGAAATTTTTAGCTTTTTCCTGTTAATCCTAGCATGATAAAGAAGATTCAAAGAGAGTGAGATGCCAGCTCCTTTCATTCAGTCAGTAGCTTCAAACATTTCTGGTATATGAAAAACATGTTTTTCAATGGCAAAAATCAATGAATATTGTAAATGCACAAACAGTAATATCTCCACATTGCACGGTGCAATTCTGAAATTTTTTGCTTTTTCCTGCTAATCCTAGCATGATAAAGAAGATTCAAAGAGAGTGAGATGCCAGCTCCTTTCATTCAGTCAGTAGCTTCAAACATTTCTGGTATATGAAAAAACATGTTTTTCAATGGCAAAAATCAATGAATATTGTAAATGCACAAACAGTAATATCTCCACATTGCACGGTGCAATTCTGAAATTTTTTGCTTTTTCCTGCTAATCCTAGCATGATAAAGAAGATTCAAAGAGAGTGAGATGCCAGCTCCTTTCATTCAGTCAGTAGCTTCAAACATTTCTGGTATATGAAAAACGTTTTTCAATGGCAAAAATCAATGAATATTGTAAATGCACAAACAGTAATATCTCCACATTGCAAGGTGCAATTCTGAAATTTTTAGCTTTTTCCTGTTAATCCTAGCATGATAAAGAAGATTCAAAGAGAGTGAGATGCCAGCTCCTTTCATTCAGTCAGTAGCTTCAAACATTTCTGGTATATGAAAAACATGTTTTTCAATGGCAAAAATCAATGAATATTGTAAATGCACAAACAGTAATATCTCCACATTGCACGGTGCAATTCTGAAATTTTTAGCTTTTTCCTGCTAATCCTAGCATGATAAAGAAGATTCAAAGAGAGTGAGATGCCAGCTCCTTTCATTCAGTCAGTAGCTTCAAACATTTCTGGACGTTTTTCAATGGCAAAAATCAATGAATATTGTAAATGCACAAACAGTAATATCTCCACATTGCAAGGTGCAATTCTGAAATTTTTAGCTTTTTCCTGCTAATCCTAGCATGATAAAGAAGATTCAAAGAGAGTGAGATGCCAGCTCCTTTCATTCAGTCAGTAGCTTCAAACATTTCTGGTATATGAAAAACATGTTTTTCAATGGCAAAAATCAATGAATATTGTAAATGCACAAACAGTAATATCTCCACATTGCAAGGTGCAATTCTGAAATTTTTAGCTTTTTCCTGCTAATCCTAGCATGATAAAGAAGATTCAAAGAGAGTGAGATGCCAGCTCCTTTCATTCAGTCAGTAGCTTCAAACATTTCTGGTATATGAAAAACATGTTTTTCAATGGCAAAAATCAATGAATATTGTAAATGCACAAACAGTAATATCTCCACATTGCACGGTGCAATTCTGAAATTTTTTGCTTTTTCCTGCTAATCCTAGCATGATAAAGAAGATTCAAAGAGAGTGAGATGCCAGCTCCTTTCATTCAGTCAGTAGCTTCAAACATTTCTGGTATATGAAAAACATGTTTTTCAATGGCAAAAATCAATGAATATTGTAAATGCACAAACAGTAATATCTCCACATTGCAAGGTGCAATTCTGAAATTTTTTGCTTTTTCCTGCTAATCCTAGCATGATAAAGAAGATTCAAAGAGAGTGAGATGCCAGCTCCTTTCATTCAGTCAGTAGCTTCAAACATTTCTGGTATATGAAAAACATGTTTTTCAATGGCAAAAATCAATGAATATTGTAAATGCACAAACAGTAATATCTCCACATTGCACGGTGCAATTCTGAAATTTTTTGCTTTTTCCTGCTAATCCTAGCATGATAAAGAAGATTCAAAGAGAGTGAGATGCCAGCTCCTTTCATTCAGTCAGTAGCTTCAAACATTTCTGGTATATGAAAACGTTTTTCAATGGCAAAAATCAATGAATATTGTAAATGCACAAACAGTAATATCTCCACATTGCACGGTGCAATTCTGAAATTTTTAGCTTTTTCCTGTTAATCCTAGCATGATAAAGAAGATTCAAAGAGAGTGAGATGCCAGTTCCTTTCATTCAGTCAGTAGCTTCAAACATTTCTGGTATATGAAAAACATGTTTTTCAATGGCAAAAATCAATGAATATTGTAAATGCACAAACAGTAATATCTCCACATTGCAAGGTGCAATTCTGAAATTTTTTGCTTTTTCCTGCTAATCCTAGCATGATAAAGAAGATTCAAAGAGAGTGAGATGCCAGCTCCTTTCATTCAGTCAGTAGCTTCAAACATTTCTGGTATATGAAAAACATGTTTTTCAATGGCAAAAATCAATGAATATTGTAAATGCACAAACAGTAATATCTCCACATTGCACGGTGCAATTCTGAAATTTTTTGCTTTTTCCTGCTAATCCTAGCATGATAAAGAAGATTCAAAGAGAGTGAGATGCCAGCTCCTTTCATTCAGTCAGTAGCTTCAAACATTTCTGGACGTTTTTCAATGGCAAAAATCAATGAATATTGTAAATGCACAAACAGTAATATCTCCACATTGCAAGGTGCAATTCTGAAATTTTTTGCTTTTTCCTGCTAATCCTAGCATGATAAAGAAGATTCAAAGAGAGTGAGATGCCAGCTCCTTTCATTCAGTCAGTAGCTTCAAACATTTCTGGTATATGAAAAACATGTTTTTCAATGGCAAAAATCAATGAATATTGTAAATGCACAAACAGTAATATCTCCACATTGCACGGTGCAATTCTGAAATTTTTAGCTTTTTCCTGTTAATCCTAGCATGATAAAGAAGATTCAAAGAGAGTGAGATGCCAGCTCCTTTCATTCAGTCAGTAGCTTCAAACATTTCTGGTATATAAAAAACATGTTTTTCAATGGCAAAAATCAATGAATATTGTAAATGCACAAACAGTAATATCTCCACATTGCACGGTGCAATTCTGAAATTTTTTGCTTTTTCCTGCTAATCCTAGCATGATAAAGAAGATTCAAAGAGAGTGAGATGCCAGCTCCTTTCATTCAGTCAGTAGCTTCAAACATTTCTGGGATATGAAAAACGTTTTTCAATGGCAAAAATCAATGAATATTGTAAATGCACAAACAGTAGTATCTCCACATTGCAAGGTGCAATTCTGAAATTTTTTGCTTTTTCCTGCTAATCCTAGCATGATAAAGAAGATTCAAAGAGAGTGAGATGCCAGCTCCTTTCATTCAGTCAGTAGCTTCAAACATTTCTGGTATATGAAAAACATGTTTTTCAATGGCAAAAATCAATGAATATTGTAAATGCACAAACAGTAATATCTCCACATTGCACGGTGCAATTCTGAAATTTTTAGCTTTTTCCTGTTAATCCTAGCATGATAAAGAAGATTCAAAGAGAGTGAGATGCCAGCTCCTTTCATTCAGTCAGTAGCTTCAAACATTTCTGGTATATGAAAAACATGTTTTTCAATGGCAAAAATCAATGAATATTGTAAATGCACAAACAGTAATATCTCCACATTGCACGGTGCAATTCTGAAATTTTTAGCTTTTTCCTGTTAATCCTAGCATGATAAAGAAGATTCAAAGAGAGTGAGATGCCAGCTCCTTTCATTCAGTCAGTAGCTTCAAACATTTCTGGTATATGAAAAACATGTTTTTCAATGGCAAAAATCAATGAATATTGTAAATGCACAAACAGTAATATCTCCACATTGCAAGGTGCAATTCTGAAATTTTTTGCTTTTTCCTGCTAATCCTAGCATGATAAAGAAGATTCAAAGAGAGTGAGATGCCAGCTCCTTTCATTCAGTCAGTAGCTTCAAACATTTCTGGTATATGAAAAACATGTTTTTCAATGGCAAAAATCAATGAATATTGTAAATGCACAAACAGTAATATCTCCACATTGCACGGTGCAATTCTGAAATTTTTTGCTTTTTCCTGCTAATCCTAGCATGATAAAGAAGATTCAAAGAGAGTGAGATGCCAGCTCCTTTCATTCAGTCAGTAGCTTCAAACATTTCTGGACGTTTTTCAATGGCAAAAATCAATGAATATTGTAAATGCACAAACAGTAATATCTCCACATTGCACGGTGCAATTCTGAAATTTTTTGCTTTTTCCTGCTAATCCTAGCATGATAAAGAAGATTCAAAGAGAGTGAGATGCCAGCTCCTTTCATTCAGTCAGTAGCTTCAAACATTTCTGGTATATGAAAAACATGTTTTTCAATGGCAAAAATCAATGAATATTGTAAATGCACAAACAGTAATATCTCCACATTGCACGGTGCAATTCTGAAATTTTTTGCTTTTTCCTGTTAATCCTAGCATGATAAAGAAGATTCAAAGAGAGTGAGATGCCAGCTCCTTTCATTCAGTCAGTAGCTTCAAACATTTCTGGTATATGAAAAACATGTTTTTCAATGGCAAAAATCAATGAATATTGTAAATGCACAAACAGTAATATCTCCACATTGCAAGGTGCAATTCTGAAATTTTTAGCTTTTTCCTGTTAATCCTAGCATGATAAAGAAGATTCAAAGAGAGTGAGATGCCAGCTCCTTTCATTCAGTCAGTAGCTTCAAACATTTCTGGTATATGAAAAACATGTTTTTCAATGGCAAAAATCAATGAATATTGTAAATGCACAAACAGTAATATCTCCACATTGCAAGGTGCAATTCTGAAATTTTTAGCTTTTTCCTGTTAATCCTAGCATGATAAAGAAGATTCAAAGAGAGTGAGATGCCAGCTCCTTTCATTCAGTCAGTAGCTTCAAACATTTCTGGTATAGAAAAAACGTTTTTCAATGGCAAAAATCAATGAATATTGTAAATGCACAAACAGTAATATCTCCACATTGCAAGGTGCAATTCTGAAATTTTTAGCTTTTTCCTGCTAATCCTAGCATGATAAAGAAGATTCAAAGAGAGTGAGATGCCAGCTCCTTTCATTCAGTCAGTAGCTTCAAACATTTCTGGTATATGAAAAACATGTTTTTCAATGGCAAAAATCAATGAATATTGTAAATGCACAAACAGTAATATCTCCACATTGCAAGGTGCAATTCTGAAATTTTTAGCTTTTTCCTGTTAATCCTAGCATGATAAAGAAGATTCAAAGAGAGTGAGATGCCAGCTCCTTTCATTCAGTCAGTAGCTTCAAACATTACTGGTATATGAAAAACATGTTTTTCAATGGCAAAAATCAATGAATATTGTAAATGCACAAACAGTAATATCTCCACATTGCAAGGTGCAATTCTGAAATTTTTAGCTTTTTCCTGTTAATCCTAGCATGATAAAGAAGATTCAAAGAGAGTGAGATGCCAGCTCCTTTCATTCAGTCAGTAGCTTCAAACATTTCTGGACGTTTTTCAATGGCAAAAATCAATGAATATTGTAAATGCACAAACAGTAATATCTCCACATTGCAAGGTGCAATTCTGAAATTTTTAGCTTTTTCCTGCTAATCCTAGCATGATAAAGAAGATTCAAAGAGAGTGAGATGCCAGCTCCTTTCATTCAGTCAGTAGCTTCAAACATTTCTGGTATATGAAAAACATGTTTTCAATGGCAAAAATCAATGAATATTGTAAATGCACAAACAGTAATATCTCCACATTGCAAGGTGCAATTCTGAAATTTTTAGCTTTTTCCTGTTAATCCTAGCATGATAAAGAAGATTCAAAGAGAGTGAGATGCCAGCTCCTTTCATTCAGTCAGTAGCTTCAAACATTTCTGGTATATGAAAAACATGTTTTTCAATGGCAAAAATCAATGAATATTGTAAATGCACAAACAGTAATATCTCCACATTGCAAGGTGCAATTCTGAAATTTTTAGCTTTTTCCTGTTAATCCTAGCATGATAAAGAAGATTCAAAGAGAGTGAGATGCCAGCTCCTTTCATTCAGTCAGTAGCTTCAAACATTTCTGGACGTTTTTCAATGGCAAAAATCAATGAATATTGTAAATGCACAAACAGTAATATCTCCACATTGCAAGGTGCAATTCTGAAATTTTTAGCTTTTTCCTGCTAATCCTAGCATGATAAAGAAGATTCAAAGAGAGTGAGATGCCAGCTCCTTTCATTCAGTCAGTAGCTTCAAACATTTCTGGTATATGAAAAACATGTTTTTCAATGGCAAAAATCAATGAATATTGTAAATGCACAAACAGTAATATCTCCACATTGCACGGTGCAATTCTGAAATTTTTAGCTTTTTCCTGTTAATCCTAGCATGATAAAGAAGATTCAAAGAGAGTGAGATGCCAGCTCCTTTCATTCAGTCAGTAGCTTCAAACATTTCTGGTATATGAAAAACATGTTTTTCAATGGCAAAAATCAATGAATATTGTAAATGCACAAACAGTAATATCTCCACATTGCACGGTGCAATTCTGAAATTTTTAGCTTTTTCCTGTTAATCCTAGCATGATAAAGAAGATTCAAAGAGAGTGAGATGCCAGCTCCTTTCATTCAGTCAGTAGCTTCAAACATTTCTGGTATATGAAAAACATGTTTTTCAATGGCAAAAATCAATGAATATTGTAAATGCACAAACAGTAATATCTCCACATTGCAAGGTGCAATTCTGAAATTTTTTGCTTTTTCCTGCTAATCCTAGCATGATAAAGAAGATTCAAAGAGAGTGAGATGCCAGCTCCTTTCATTCAGTCAGTAGCTTCAAACATTTCTGGTATATGAAAAACATGTTTTTCAATGGCAAAAATCAATGAATATTGTAAATGCACAAACAGTAATATCTCCACATTGCAAGGTGCAATTCTGAAATTTTTAGCTTTTTCCTGTTAATCCTAGCATGATAAAGAAGATTCAAAGAGAGTGAGATGCCAGCTCCTTTCATTCAGTCAGTAGCTTCAAACATTTCTGGACGTTTTTCAATGGCAAAAATCAATGAATATTGTAAATGCACAAACAGTAATATCTCCACATTGCAAGGTGCAATTCTGAAATTTTTTGCTTTTTCCTGCTAATCCTAGCATGATAAAGAAGATTCAAAGAGAGTGAGATGCCAGCTCCTTTCATTCAGTCAGTAGCTTCAAACATTTCTGGTATATGAAAAACATGTTTTTCAATGGCAAAAATCAATGAATATTGTAAATGCACAAACAGTAATATCTCCACATTGCACGGTGCAATTCTGAAATTTTTAGCTTTTTCCTGTTAATCCTAGCATGATAAAGAAGATTCAAAGAGAGTGAGATGCCAGCTCCTTTCATTCAGTCAGTAGCTTCAAACATTTCTGGTATATGAAAAACATGTTTTTCAATGGCAAAAATCAATGAATATTGTAAATGCACAAACAGTAATATCTCCACATTGCACGGTGCAATTCTGAAATTTTTAGCTTTTTCCTGTTAATCCTAGCATGATAAAGAAGATTCAAAGAGAGTGAGATGCCAGCTCCTTTCATTCAGTCAGTAGCTTCAAACATTTCTGGTATATGAAAAACATGTTTTTCAATGGCAAAAATCAATGAATATTGTAAATGCACAAACAGTAATATCTCCACATTGCAAGGTGCAATTCTGAAATTTTTTGCTTTTTCCTGTTAATCCTAGCATGATAAAGAAGATTCAAAGAGAGTGAGATGCCAGCTCCTTTCATTCAGTCAGTAGCTTCAAACATTTCTGGTATATGAAAAACATGTTTTTCAATGGCAAAAATCAATGAATATTGTAAATGCACAAACAGTAATATCTCCACATTGCACGGTGCAATTCTGAAATTTTTTGCTTTTTCCTGTTAATCCTAGCATGATAAAGAAGATTCAAAGAGAGTGAGATGCCAGCTCCTTTCATTCAGTCAGTAGCTTCAAACATTTCTGGTATATGAAAAACATGTTTTTCAATGGCAAAAATCAATGAATATTGTAAATGCACAAACAGTAATATCTCCACATTGCACGGTGCAATTCTGAAATTTTTTGCTTTTTCCTGCTAATCCTAGCATGATAAAGAAGATTCAAAGAGAGTGAGATGCCAGCTCCTTTCATTCAGTCAGTAGCTTCAAACATTTCTGGTATATGAAAAACATGTTTTTCAATGGCAAAAATCAATGAATATTGTAAATGCACAAACAGTAATATCTCCACATTGCACGGTGCAATTCTGAAATTTTTTGCTTTTTCCTGCTAATCCTAGCATGATAAAGAAGATTCAAAGAGAGTGAGATGCCAGCTCCTTTCATTCAGTTAGTAGCTTCAAACATTTCTGGACGTTTTTCAATGGCAAAAATCAATGAATATTGTAAATGCACAAACAGTAATATCTCCACATTGCAAGGTGCAATTCTGAAATTTTTAGCTTTTTCCTGTTAATCCTAGCATGATAAAGAAGATTCAAAGAGAGTGAGATGCCAGCTCCTTTCATTCAGTCAGTAGCTTCAAACATTTCTGGTATATGAAAAACATGTTTTTCAATGGCAAAAATCAATGAATATTGTAAATGCACAAACAGTAATATCTCCACATTGCACGGTGCAATTCTGAAATTTTTAGCTTTTTCCTGCTAATCCTAGCATGATAAAGAAGATTCAAAGAGAGTGAGATGCCAGCTCCTTTCATTCAGTCAGTAGCTTCAAACATTTCTGGACGTTTTTCAATGGCAAAAATCAATGAATATTGTAAATGCACAAACAGTAATATCTCCACATTGCAAGGTGCAATTCTGAAATTTTTAGCTTTTTCCTGCTAATCCTAGCATGATAAAGAAGATTCAAAGAGAGTGAGATGCCAGCTCCTTTCATTCAGTCAGTAGCTTCAAACATTTCTGGTATATGAAAAACATGTTTTTCAATGGCAAAAATCAATGAATATTGTAAATGCACAAACAGTAATATCTCCACATTGCAAGGTGCAATTCTGAAATTTTTAGCTTTTTCCTGCTAATCCTAGCATGATAAAGAAGATTCAAAGAGAGTGAGATGCCAGCTCCTTTCATTCAGTCAGTAGCTTCAAACATTTCTGGTATATGAAAAACATGTTTTTCAATGGCAAAAATCAATGAATATTGTAAATGCACAAACAGTAATATCTCCACATTGCACGGTGCAATTCTGAAATTTTTTGCTTTTTCCTGCTAATCCTAGCATGATAAAGAAGATTCAAAGAGAGTGAGATGCCAGCTCCTTTCATTCAGTCAGTAGCTTCAAACATTTCTGGTATATGAAAAACATGTTTTTCAATGGCAAAAATCAATGAATATTGTAAATGCACAAACAGTAATATCTCCACATTGCAAGGTGCAATTCTGAAATTTTTTGCTTTTTCCTGCTAATCCTAGCATGATAAAGAAGATTCAAAGAGAGTGAGATGCCAGCTCCTTTCATTCAGTCAGTAGCTTCAAACATTTCTGGTATATGAAAAACATGTTTTTCAATGGCAAAAATCAATGAATATTGTAAATGCACAAACAGTAATATCTCCACATTGCACGGTGCAATTCTGAAATTTTTTGCTTTTTCCTGCTAATCCTAGCATGATAAAGAAGATTCAAAGAGAGTGAGATGCCAGCTCCTTTCATTCAGTCAGTAGCTTCAAACATTTCTGGACGTTTTTCAATGGCAAAAATCAATGAATATTGTAAATGCACAAACAGTAATATCTCCACATTGCACGGTGCAATTCTGAAATTTTTAGCTTTTTCCTGTTAATCCTAGCATGATAAAGAAGATTCAAAGAGAGTGAGATGCCAGCTCCTTTCATTCAGTCAGTAGCTTCAAACATTTCTGGTATATGAAAAACATGTTTTTCAATGGCAAAAATCAATGAATATTGTAAATGCACAAACAGTAATATCTCCACATTGCAAGGTGCAATTCTGAAATTTTTTGCTTTTTCCTGCTAATCCTAGCATGATAAAGAAGATTCAAAGAGAGTGAGATGCCAGCTCCTTTCATTCAGTCAGTAGCTTCAAACATTTCTGGTATATGAAAAACATGTTTTTCAATGGCAAAAATCAATGAATATTGTAAATGCACAAACAGTAATATCTCCACATTGCACGGTGCAATTCTGAAATTTTTTGCTTTTTCCTGCTAATCCTAGCATGATAAAGAAGATTCAAAGAGAGTGAGATGCCAGCTCCTTTCATTCAGTCAGTAGCTTCAAACATTTCTGGACGTTTTTCAATGGCAAAAATCAATGAATATTGTAAATGCACAAACAGTAATATCTCCACATTGCAAGGTGCAATTCTGAATTTTTTTGCTTTTTCCTGCTAATCCTAGCATGATAAAGAAGATTCAAAGAGAGTGAGATGCCAGCTCCTTTCATTCAGTCAGTAGCTTCAAACATTTCTGGTATATGAAAAACATGTTTTTCAATGGCAAAAATCAATGAATATTGTAAATGCACAAACAGTAATATCTCCACATTGCACGGTGCAATTCTGAAATTTTTAGCTTTTTCCTGTTAATCCTAGCATGATAAAGAAGATTCAAAGAGAGTGAGATGCCAGCTCCTTTCATTCAGTCAGTAGCTTCAAACATTTCTGGTATATGAAAAACATGTTTTTCAATGGCAAAAATCAATGAATATTGTAAATGCACAAACAGTAATATCTCCACATTGCACGGTGCAATTCTGAAATTTTTTGCTTTTTCCTGCTAATCCTAGCATGATAAAGAAGATTCAAAGAGAGTGAGATGCCAGCTCCTTTCATTCAGTCAGTAGCTTCAAACATTTCTGGACGTTTTTCAATGGCAAAAATCAATGAATATTGTAAATGCACAAACAGTAATATCTCCACATTGCACGGTGCAATTCTGAAATTTTTTGCTTTTTCCTGCTAATCCTAGCATGATAAAGAAGATTCAAAGAGAGTGAGATGCCAGCTCCTTTCATTCAGTCAGTAGCTTCAAACATTTCTGGTATATGAAAAACATGTTTTTCAATGGCAAAAATCAATGAATATTGTAAATGCACAAACAGTAATATCTCCACATTGCACGGTGCAATTCTGAAATTTTTTGCTTTTTCCTGTTAATCCTAGCATGATAAAGAAGATTCAAAGAGAGTGAGATGCCAGCTCCTTTCATTCAGTCAGTAGCTTCAAACATTTCTGGTATATGAAAAACATGTTTTTCAATGGCAAAAATCAATGAATATTGTAAATGCACAAACAGTAATATCTCCACATTGCAAGGTGCAATTCTGAAATTTTTAGCTTTTTCCTGTTAATCCTAGCATGATAAAGAAGATTCAAAGAGAGTGAGATGCCAGCTCCTTTCATTCAGTCAGTAGCTTCAAACATTTCTGGTATATGAAAAACATGTTTTTCAATGGCAAAAATCAATGAATATTGTAAATGCACAAACAGTAATATCTCCACATTGCAAGGTGCAATTCTGAAATTTTTAGCTTTTTCCTGTTATTCCTAGCATGATAAAGAAGATTCAAAGAGAGTGAGATGCCAGCTCCTTTCATTCAGTCAGTAGCTTCAAACATTTCTGGACGTTTTTCAATGGCAAAAATCAATGAATATTGTAAATGCACAAACAGTAATATCTCCACATTGCAAGGTGCAATTCTGAAATTTTTAGCTTTTTCCTGCTAATCCTAGCATGATAAAGAAGATTCAAAGAGAGTGAGATGCCAGCTCCTTTCATTCAGTCAGTAGCTTCAAACATTTCTGGTATATGAAAAACATGTTTTTCAATGGCAAAAATCAATGAATATTGTAAATGCACAAACAGTAATATCTCCACATTGCAAGGTGCAATTCTGAAATTTTTAGCTTTTTCCTGTTAATCCTAGCATGATAAAGAAGATTCAAAGAGAGTGAGATGCCAGCTCCTTTCATTCAGTCAGTAGCTTCAAACATTTCTGGTATATGAAAAACATGTTTTTCAATGGCAAAAATCAATGAATATTGTAAATGCACAAACAGTAATATCTCCACATTGCAAGGTGCAATTCTGAAATTTTTAGCTTTTTCCTGTTAATCCTAGCATGATAAAGAAGATTCAAAGAGAGTGAGATGCCAGCTCCTTTCATTCAGTCAGTAGCTTCAAACATTTCTGGACGTTTTTCAATGGCAAAAATCAATGAATATTGTAAATGCACAAACAGTAATATCTCCACATTGCAAGGTGCAATTCTGAAATTTTTAGCTTTTTCCTGCTAATCCTAGCATGATAAAGAAGATTCAAAGAGAGTGAGATGCCAGCTCCTTTCATTCAGTCAGTAGCTTCAAACATTTCTGGTATATGAAAAACATGTTTTTCAATGGCAAAAATCAATGAATATTGTAAATGCACAAACAGTAATATCTCCACATTGCACGGTGCAATTCTGAAATTTTTAGCTTTTTCCTGTTAATCCTAGCATGATAAAGAAGATTCAAAGAGAGTGAGATGCCAGCTCCTTTCATTCAGTCAGTAGCTTCAAACATTTCTGGTATATGAAAAACATGTTTTTCAATGGCAAAAATCAATGAATATTGTAAATGCACAAACAGTAATATCTCCACATTGCACAGTGCAATTCTGAAATTTTTAGCTTTTTCCTGTTAATCCTAGCATGATAAAGAAGATTCAAAGAGAGTGAGATGCCAGCTCCTTTCATTCAGTCAGTAGCTTCAAACATTTCTGGTATATGAAAAACATGTTTTTCAATGGCAAAAATCAATGAATATTGTAAATGCACAAACAGTAATATCTCCACATTGCAAGGTGCAATTCTGAAATTTTTAGCTTTTTCCTGTTAATCCTAGCATGATAAAGAAGATTCAAAGAGAGTGAGATGCCAGCTCCTTTCATTCAGTCAGTAGCTTCAAACATTTCTGGACGTTTTTCAATGGCAAAAATCAATGAATATTGTAAATGCACAAACAGTAATATCTCCACATTGCAAGGTGCAATTCTGAAATTTTTTGCTTTTTCCTGCTAATCCTAGCATGATAAAGAAGATTCAAAGAGAGTGAGATGCCAGCTCCTTTCATTCAGTCAGTAGCTTCAAACATTTCTGGTATATGAAAAACATGTTTTTCAATGGCAAAAATCAATGAATATTGTAAATGCACAAACAGTAATATCTCCACATTGCACGGTGCAATTCTGAAATTTTTAGCTTTTTCCTGTTAATCCTAGCATGATAAAGAAGATTCAAAGAGAGTGAGATGCCAGCTCCTTTCATTCAGTCAGTAGCTTCAAACATTTCTGGTATATGAAAAACATGTTTTTCAATGGCAAAAATCAATGAATATTGTAAATGCACAAACAGTAATATCTCCACATTGCACGGTGCAATTATGAAATTTTTTGCTTTTTCCTGCTAATCCTAGCATGATAAAGAAGATTCAAAGAGAATGAGATGCCAGCTCCTTTCATTCAGTCAGTAGCTTCAAACATTTCTGGTATATGAAAAACATGTTTTTCAATGGCAAAAATCAATGAATATTGTAAATGCACAAACAGTAATATCTCCACATTGCACGGTGCAATTCTGAAATTTTTTGCTTTTTCCTGTTAATCCTAGCATGATAAAGAAGATTCAAAGAGAGTGAGATGCCAGCTCCTTTCATTCAGTCAGTAGCTTCAAACATTTCTGGTATATGAAAAACATGTTTTTCAATGGCAAAAATCAATGAATATTGTAAATGCACAAACAGTAATATCTCCACATTGCACGGTGCAATTCTGAAATTTTTAGCTTTTTCCTGTTAATCCTAGCATGATAAAGAAGATTCAAAGAGAGTGAGATGCCAGCTCCTTTCATTCAGTCAGTAGCTTCAAACATTTCTGGTATATGAAAAACATGTTTTTCAATGGCAAAAATCAATGAATATTGTAAATGCACAAACAGTAATATCTCCACATTGCACGGTGCAATTCTGAAATTTTTTGCTTTTTCCTGCTAATCCTAGCATGATAAAGAAGATTCAAAGAGAGTGAGATGCCAGCTCCTTTCATTCAGTCAGTAGCTTCAAACATTTCTGGTATATGAAAAACATGTTTTTCAATGGCAAAAATCAATGAATATTGTAAATGCACAAACAGTAATATCTCCACATTGCAAGGTGCAATTCTGAAATTTTTTGCTTTATCCTGTTAATCCTAGCATGATAAAGAAGATTCAAAGAGAGTGAGATGCCAGCTCCTTTCATTCAGTCAGTAGCTTCAAACATTTCTGGTATATGAAAAACATGTTTTTCAATGGCAAAAATCAATGAATATTGTAAATGCACAAACAGTAATATCTCCACATTGCACGGTGCAATTCTGAAATTTTTAGCTTTTTCCTGTTAATCCTAGCATGATAAAGAAGATTCAAAGAGAGTGAGATGCCAGCTCCTTTCATTCAGTCAGTAGCTTCAAACATTTCTGGTATATGAAAAACATGTTTTTCAATGGCAAAAATCAATGAATATTGTAAATGCACAAACAGTAATATCTCCACATTGCACGGTGCAATTCTGAAATTTTTAGCTTTTTCCTGTTAATCCTAGCATGATAAAGAAGATTCAAAGAGAGTGAGATGCCAGCTCCTTTCATTCAGTCAGTAGCTTCAAACATTTCTGGTATATGAAAAACATGTTTTTCAATGGCAAAAATCAATGAATATTGTAAATGCACAAACAGTAATATCTCCACATTGCACGGTGCAATTCTGAAATTTTTTGCTTTTTCCTGCTAATCCTAGCATGATAAAGAAGATTCAAAGAGAGTGAGATGCCAGCTCCTTTCATTCAGTCAGTAGCTTCAAACATTTCTGGTATATGAAAAACATGTTTTTCAATGGCAAAAATCAATGAATATTGTAAATGCACAAACAGTAATATCTCCACATTGCACGGTGCAATTCTGAAATTTTTTGCTTTTTCCTGTTAATCCTAGCATGATAAAGAAGATTCAAAGAGAGTGAGATGCCAGCTCCTTTCATTCAGTCAGTAGCTTCAAACATTTCAGGTATATGAAAAACATGTTTTTCAATGGCAAAAATCAATGAATATTGTAAATGCACAAACAGTAATATCTCCACATTGCACGGTGCAATTCTGAAATTTTTAGCTTTTTCCTGTTAATCCTAGCATGATAAAGAAGATTCAAAGAGAGTGAGATGCCAGCTCCTTTCATTCAGTCAGTAGCTTCAAACATTTCTGGTATATGAAAAACATGTTTTTCAATGGCAAAAATCAATGAATATTGTAAATGCACAAACAGTAATATCTCCACATTGCACGGTGCAATTCTGAAATTTTTTGCTTTTTCCTGCTAATCCTAGCATGATAAAGAAGATTCAAAGAGAGTGAGATGCCAGCTCCTTTCATTCAGTCAGTAGCTTCAAACATTTCTGGTATATGAAAAACATGTTTTTCAATGGCAAAAATCAATGAATATTGTAAATGCACAAACAGTAATATCTCCACATTGCACGGTGCAATTCTGAAATTTTTAGCTTTTTCCTGTTAATCCTAGCATGATAAAGAAGATTCAAAGAGAGTGAGATGCCAGCTCCTTTCATTCAGTCAGTAGCTTCAAACATTTCTGGACGTTTTTCAATGGCAAAAATCAATGAATATTGTAAATGCACAAACAGTAATATCTCCACATTGCACGGTGCAATTCTGAAATTTTTTGCTTTTTCCTGCTAATCCTAGCATGATAAAGAAGATTCAAAGAGAGTGAGATGCCAGCTCCTTTCATTCAGTCAGTAGCTTCAAACATTTCTGGTATATGAAAAACATGTTTTTCAATGGCAAAAATCAATGAATATTGTAAATGCACAAACAGTAATATCTCCACATTGCAAGGTGCAATTCTGAAATTTTTTGCTTTTTCCTGTTAATCCTAGCATGATAAAGAAGATTCAAAGAGAGTGAGATGCCAGCTCCTTTCATTCAGTCAGTAGCTTCAAACATTTCTGGTATATGAAAAACATGTTTTTCAATGGCAAAAATCAATGAATATTGTAAATGCACAAACAGTAATATCTCCACATTGCACGGTGCAATTCTGAAATTTTTAGCTTTTTCCTGTTAATCCTAGCATGATAAAGAAGATTCAAAGAGAGTGAGATGCCAGCTCCTTTCATTCAGTCAGTAGCTTCAAACATTTCTGGTATATGAAAAACATGTTTTTCAATGGCAAAAATCAATGAATATTGTAAATGCACAAACAGTAATATCTCCACATTGCACGGTGCAATTCTGAAATTTTTAGCTTTTTCCTGTTAATCCTAGCATGATAAAGAAGATTCAAAGAGAGTGAGATGCCAGCTCCTTTCATTCAGTCAGTAGCTTCAAACATTTCTGGTATATGAAAAACATGTTTTTCAATGGCAAAAATCAATGAATATTGTAAATGCACAAACAGTAATATCTCCACATTGCACGGTGCAATTCTGAAATTTTTTGCTTTTTCCTGCTAATCCTAGCATGATAAAGAAGATTCAAAGAGAGTGAGATGCCAGCTCCTTTCATTCAGTCAGTAGCTTCAAACATTTCTGGTATATGAAAAACATGTTTTTCAATGGCAAAAATCAATGAATATTGTAAATGCACAAACAGTAATATCTCCACATTGCACGGTGCAATTCTGAAATTTTTTGCTTTTTCCTGTTAATCCTAGCATGATAAAGAAGATTCAAAGAGAGTGAGATGCCAGCTCCTTTCATTCAGTCAGTAGCTTCAAACATTTCAGGTATATGAAAAACATGTTTTTCAATGGCAAAAATCAATGAATATTGTAAATGCACAAACAGTAATATCTCCACATTGCACGGTGCAATTCTGAAATTTTTAGCTTTTTCCTGTTAATCCTAGCATGATAAAGAAGATTCAAAGAGAGTGAGATGCCAGCTCCTTTCATTCAGTCAGTAGCTTCAAACATTTCTGGTATATGAAAAACATGTTTTTCAATGGCAAAAATCAATGAATATTGTAAATGCACAAACAGTAATATCTCCACATTGCACGGTGCAATTCTGAAATTTTTTGCTTTTTCCTGCTAATCCTAGCATGATAAAGAAGATTCAAAGAGAGTGAGATGCCAGCTCCTTTCATTCAGTCAGTAGCTTCAAACATTTCTGGTATATGAAAAACATGTTTTTCAATGGCAAAAATCAATGAATATTGTAAATGCACAAACAGTAATATCTCCACATTGCACGGTGCAATTCTGAAATTTTTAGCTTTTTCCTGTTAATCCTAGCATGATAAAGAAGATTCAAAGAGAGTGAGATGCCAGCTCCTTTCATTCAGTCAGTAGCTTCAAACATTTCTGGACGTTTTTCAATGGCAAAAATCAATGAATATTGTAAATGCACAAACAGTAATATCTCCACATTGCACGGTGCAATTCTGAAATTTTTTGCTTTTTCCTGCTAATCCTAGCATGATAAAGAAGATTCAAAGAGAGTGAGATGCCAGCTCCTTTCATTCAGTCAGTAGCTTCAAACATTTCTGGTATATGAAAAACATGTTTTTCAATGGCAAAAATCAATGAATATTGTAAATGCACAAACAGTAATATCTCCACATTGCAAGGTGCAATTCTGAAATTTTTTGCTTTTTCCTGTTAATCCTAGCATGATAAAGAAGATTCAAAGAGAGTGAGATGCCAGCTCCTTTCATTCAGTCAGTAGCTTCAAACATTTCTGGTATATGAAAAACATGTTTTTCAATGGCAAAAATCAATGAATATTGTAAATGCACAAACAGTAATATCTCCACATTGCACGGTGCAATTCTGAAATTTTTAGCTTTTTCCTGCTAATCCTAGCATGATAAAGAAGATTCAAAGAGAGTGAGATGCCAGCTCCTTTCATTCAGTCAGTAGCTTCAAACATTTCTGGTATATGAAAAACATGTTTTTCAATGGCAAAAATCAATGAATATTGTAAATGCACAAACAGTAATATCTCCACATTGCAAGGTGCAATTCTGAAATTTTTAGCTTTTTCCTGCTAATCCTAGCATGATAAAGAAGATTCAAAGAGAGTGAGATGCCAGCTCCTTTCATTCAGTCAGTAGCTTCAAACATTTCTGGTATATGAAAAACATGTTTTTCAATGGCAAAAATCAATGAATATTGTAAATGCACAAACAGTAATATCTCCACATTGCACGGTGCAATTCTGAAATTTTTAGCTTTTTCCTGTTAATCCTAGCATGATAAAGAAGATTCAAAGAGAGTGAGATGCCAGCTCCTTTCATTCAGTCAGTAGCTTCAAACATTTCTGGACGTTTTTCAAAGGCAAAAATCAATGAATATTGTAAATGCACAAACAGTAATATCTCCACATTGCAAGGTGCAATTCTGAAATTTTTTGCTTTTTCCTGTTAATCCTAGCATGATAAAGAAGATTCAAAGAGAGTGAGATGCCAGCTCCTTTCATTCAGTCAGTAGCTTCAAACATTTCTGGTATATGAAAAACATGTTTTTCAATGGCAAAAATCAATGAATATTGTAAATGCACAAACAGTAATATCTCCACATTGCACGGTGCAATTCTGAAATTTTTAGCTTTTTCCTGCTAATCCTAGCATGATAAAGAAGATTCAAAGAGAGTGAGATGCCAGCTCCTTTCATTCAGTCAGTAGCTTCAAACATTTCTGGTATATGAAAAACATGTTTTTCAATGGCAAAAATCAATGAATATTGTAAATGCACAAACAGTAATATCTCCACATTGCACGGTGCAATTCTGAAATTTTTTGCTTTTTCCTGCTAATCCTAGCATGATAAAGAAGATTCAAAGAGAGTGAGATGCCAGCTCCTTTCATTCAGTCAGTAGCTTCAAACATTTCTGGTATATGAAAAACATGTTTTTCAATGGCAAAAATCAATGAATATTGTAAATGCACAAACAGTAATATCTCCACATTGCAAGGTGCAATTCTGAAATTTTTTGCTTTTTCCTGCTAATCCTAGCATGATAAAGAAGATTCAAAGAGAGTGAGATGCCAGCTCCTTTCATTCAGTCAGTAGCTTCAAACATTTCTGGTATATGAAAAACATGTTTTTCAATGGCAAAAATCAATGAATATTGTAAATGCACAAACAGTAATATCTCCACATTGCACGGTGCAATTCTGAAATTTTTAGCTTTTTCCTGTTAATCCTAGCATGATAAAGAAGATTCAAAGAGAGTGAGATGCCAGCTCCTTTCATTCAGTCAGTAGCTTCAAACATTTCTGGACGTTTTTCAATGGCAAAAATCAATGAATATTGTAAATGCACAAACAGTAATATCTCCACATTGCACGGTGCAATTCTGAAATTTTTAGCTTTTTCCTGTTAATCCTAGCATGATAAAGAAGATTCAAAGAGAGTGAGATGCCAGCTCCTTTCATTCAGTCAGTAGCTTCAAACATTTCTGGTATATGAAAAACATGTTTTTCAATGGCAAAAATCAATGAATATTGTAAATGCACAAACAGTAATATCTCCACATTGCAAGGTGCAATTCTGAAATTTTTAGCTTTTTCCTGCTAATCCTAGCATGATAAAGAAGATTCAAAGAGAGTGAGATGCCAGCTCCTTTCATTCAGTCAGTAGCTTCAAACATTTCTGGTATATGAAAAACATGTTTTTCAATGGCAAAAATCAATGAATATTGTAAATGCACAAACAGTAATATCTCCACATTGCACGGTGCAATTCTGAAATTTTTAGCTTTTTCCTGTTAATCCTAGCATGATAAAGAAGATTCAAAGAGAGTGAGATGCCAGCTCCTTTCATTCAGTCAGTAGCTTCAAACATTTCTGGTATATGAAAAACATGTTTTTCAATGGCAAAAATCAATGAATATTGTAAATGCACAAACAGTAATATCTCCACATTGCACGGTGCAATTCTGAAATTTTTTGCTTTTTCCTGCTAATCCTAGCATGATAAAGAAGATTCAAAGAGAGTGAGATGCCAGCTCCTTTCATTCAGTCAGTAGCTTCAAACATTTCTGGTATATGAAAAACATGTTTTTCAATGGCAAAAATCAATGAATATTGTAAATGCACAAACAGTAATATCTCCACATTGCACGGTGCAATTCTGAAATTTTTAGCTTTTTCCTGCTAATCCTAGCATGATAAAGAAGATTCAAAGATAGTGAGATGCCAGCTCCTTTCATTCAGTCAGTAGCTTCAAACATTTCTGGTATATGAAAAACATGTTTTTCAATGGCAAAAATCAATGAATATTGTAAATGCACAAACAGTAATATCTCCACATTGCAAGGTGCAATTCTGAAATTTTTAGCTTTTTCCTGTTAATCCTAGCATGATAAAGAAGATTCAAAGAGAGTGAGATGCCAGCTCCTTTCATTCAGTCAGTAGCTTCAAACATTTCTGGACGTTTTTCAATGGCAAAAATCAATGAATATTGTAAATGCACAAACAGTAATATCTCCACATTGCACGGTGCAATTCTGAAATTTTTTGCTTTTTCCTGCTAATCCTAGCATGATAAAGAAGATTCAAAGAGAGTGAGATGCCAGCTCCTTTCATTCAGTCAGTAGCTTCAAACATTTCTGGACGTTTTTCAATGGCAAAAATCAATGAATATTGTAAATGCACAAACAGTAATATCTCCACATTGCAAGGTGCAATTCTGAAATTTTTAGCTTTTTCCTGTTAATCCTAGCATGATAAAGAAGATTCAAAGAGAGTGAGATGCCAGCTCCTTTCATTCAGTCAGTAGCTTCAAACATTTCTGGACGTTTTTCAATGGCAAAAATCAATGAATATTGTAAATGCACAAACAGTAATATCTCCACATTGCAAGGTGCAATTCTGAAATTTTTTGCTTTTTCCTGTTAATCCTAGCATGATAAAGAAGATTCAAAGAGAGTGAGATGCCAGCTCCTTTCATTCAGTCAGTAGCTTCAAACATTTCTGGTATATGAAAAACATGTTTTTCAATGGCAAAAATCAATGAATATTGTAAATGCACAAACAGTAATATCTCCACATTGCACGGTGCAATTCTGAAATTTTTAGCTTTTTCCTGCTAATCCTAGCATGATAAAGAAGATTCAAAGAGAGTGAGATGCCAGCTCCTTTCATTCAGTCAGTAGCTTCAAACATTTCTGGTATATGAAAAACATGTTTTTCAATGGCAAAAATCAATGAATATTGTAAATGCACAAACAGTAATATCTCCACATTGCACGGTGCAATTCTGAAATTTTTTGCTTTTTCCTGCTAATCCTAGCATGATAAAGAAGATTCAAAGAGAGTGAGATGCCAGCTCCTTTCATTCAGTCAGTAGCTTCAAACATTTCTGGTATATGAAAAACATGTTTTTCAATGGCAAAAATCAATGAATATTGTAAATGCACAAACAGTAATATCTCCACATTGCACGGTGCAATTCTGAAATTTTTAGCTTTTTCCTGTTAATCCTAGCATGATAAAGAAGATTCAAAGAGAGTGAGATGCCAGCTCCTTTCATTCAGTCAGTAGCTTCAAACATTTCTGGACGTTTTTCAATGGCAAAAATCAATGAATATTGTAAATGCACAAACAGTAATATCTCCACATTGCACGGTGCAATTCTGAAATTTTTTGCTTTTTCCTGCTAATCCTAGCATGATAAAGAAGATTCAAAGAGAGTGAGATGCCAGCTCCTTTCATTCAGTCAGTAGCTTCAAACATTTCTGGTATATGAAAAACATGTTTTTCAATGGCAAAAATCAATGAATATTGTAAATGCACAAACAGTAATATCTCCACATTGCAAGGTGCAATTCTGAAATTTTTTGCTTTTTCCTGTTAATCCTAGCATGATAAAGAAGATTCAAAGAGAGTGAGATGCCAGCTCCTTTCATTCAGTCAGTAGCTTCAAACATTTCTGGTATATGAAAAACATGTTTTTCAATGGCAAAAATCAATGAATATTGTAAATGCACAAACAGTAATATCTCCACATTGCACGGTGCAATTCTGAAATTTTTAGCTTTTTCCTGCTAATCCTAGCATGATAAAGAAGATTCAAAGAGAGTGAGATGCCAGCTCCTTTCATTCAGTCAGTAGCTTCAAACATTTCTGGTATATGAAAAACATGTTTTTCAATGGCAAAAATCAATGAATATTGTAAATGCACAAACAGTAATATCTCCACATTGCAAGGTGCAATTCTGAAATTTTTAGCTTTTTCCTGCTAATCCTAGCATGATAAAGAAGATTCAAAGAGAGTGAGATGCCAGCTCCTTTCATTCAGTCAGTAGCTTCAAACATTTCTGGTATATGAAAAACATGTTTTTCAATGGCAAAAATCAATGAATATTGTAAATGCACAAACAGTAATATCTCCACATTGCACGGTGCAATTCTGAAATTTTTAGCTTTTTCCTGTTAATCCTAGCATGATAAAGAAGATTCAAAGAGAGTGAGATGCCAGCTCCTTTCATTCAGTCAGTAGCTTCAAACATTTCTGGACGTTTTTCAAAGGCAAAAATCAATGAATATTGTAAATGCACAAACAGTAATATCTCCACATTGCAAGGTGCAATTCTGAAATTTTTTGCTTTTTCCTGTTAATCCTAGCATGATAAAGAAGATTTAAAGAGAGTGAGATGCCAGCTCCTTTCATTCAGTCAGTAGCTTCAAACATTTCTGGTATATGAAAAACATGTTTTTCAATGGCAAAAATCAATGAATATTGTAAATGCACAAACAGTAATATCTCCACATTGCACGGTGCAATTCTGAAATTTTTAGCTTTTTCCTGCTAATCCTAGCATGATAAAGAAGATTCAAAGAGAGTGAGATGCCAGCTCCTTTCATTCAGTCAGTAGCTTCAAACATTTCTGGTATATGAAAAACATGTTTTTCAATGGCAAAAATCAATGAATATTGTAAATGCACAAACAGTAATATCTCCACATTGCACGGTGCAATTCTGAAATTTTTTGCTTTTTCCTGCTAATCCTAGCATGATAAAGAAGATTCAAAGAGAGTGAGATGCCAGCTCCTTTCATTCAGTCAGTAGCTTCAAACATTTCTGGTATATGAAAAACATGTTTTTCAATGGCAAAAATCAATGAATATTGTAAATGCACAAACAGTAATATCTCCACATTGCAAGGTGCAATTCTGAAATTTTTTGCTTTTTCCTGCTAATCCTAGCATGATAAAGAAGATTCAAAGAGAGTGAGATGCCAGCTCCTTTCATTCAGTCAGTAGCTTCAAACATTTCTGGTATATGAAAAACATGTTTTTCAATGGCAAAAATCAATGAATATTGTAAATGCACAAACAGTAATATCTCCACATTGCACGGTGCAATTCTGAAATTTTTAGCTTTTTCCTGTTAATCCTAGCATGATAAAGAAGATTCAAAGAGAGTGAGATGCCAGCTCCTTTCATTCAGTCAGTAGCTTCAAACATTTCTGGACGTTTTTCAATGGCAAAAATCAATGAATATTGTAAATGCACAAACAGTAATATCTCCACATTGCACGGTGCAATTCTGAAATTTTTAGCTTTTTCCTGTTAATCCTAGCATGATAAAGAAGATTCAAAGAGAGTGAGATGCCAGCTCCTTTCATTCAGTCAGTAGCTTCAAACATTTCTGGTATATGAAAAACATGTTTTTCAATGGCAAAAATCAATGAATATTGTAAATGCACAAACAGTAATATCTCCACATTGCAAGGTGCAATTCTGAAATTTTTAGCTTTTTCCTGCTAATCCTAGCATGATAAAGAAGATTCAAAGAGAGTGAGATGCCAGCTCCTTTCATTCAGTCAGTAGCTTCAAACATTTCTGGTATATGAAAAACATGTTTTTCAATGGCAAAAATCAATGAATATTGTAAATGCACAAACAGTAATATCTCCACATTGCACGGTGCAATTCTGAAATTTTTAGCTTTTTCCTGTTAATCCTAGCATGATAAAGAAGATTCAAAGAGAGTGAGATGCCAGCTCCTTTCATTCAGTCAGTAGCTTCAAACATTTCTGGTATATGAAAAACATGTTTTTCAATGGCAAAAATCAATGAATATTGTAAATGCACAAACAGTAATATCTCCACATTGCACGGTGCAATTCTGAAATTTTTTGCTTTTTCCTGCTAATCCTAGCATGATAAAGAAGATTCAAAGAGAGTGAGATGCCAGCTCCTTTCATTCAGTCAGTAGCTTCAAACATTTCTGGTATATGAAAAACATGTTTTTCAATGGCAAAAATCAATGAATATTGTAAATGCACAAACAGTAATATCTCCACATTGCACGGTGCAATTCTGAAATTTTTAGCTTTTTCCTGCTAATCCTAGCATGATAAAGAAGATTCAAAGATAGTGAGATGCCAGCTCCTTTCATTCAGTCAGTAGCTTCAAACATTTCTGGTATATGAAAAACATGTTTTTCAATGGCAAAAATCAATGAATATTGTAAATGCACAAACAGTAATATCTCCACATTGCAAGGTGCAATTCTGAAATTTTTAGCTTTTTCCTGTTAATCCTAGCATGATAAAGAAGATTCAAAGAGAGTGAGATGCCAGCTCCTTTCATTCAGTCAGTAGCTTCAAACATTTCTGGACGTTTTTCAATGGCAAAAATCAATGAATATTGTAAATGCACAAACAGTAATATCTCCACATTGCACGGTGCAATTCTGAAATTTTTTGCTTTTTCCTGCTAATCCTAGCATGATAAAGAAGATTCAAAGAGAGTGAGATGCCAGCTCCTTTCATTCAGTCAGTAGCTTCAAACATTTCTGGACGTTTTTCAATGGCAAAAATCAATGAATATTGTAAATGCACAAACAGTAATATCTCCACATTGCAAGGTGCAATTCTGAAATTTTTAGCTTTTTCCTGTTAATCCTAGCATGATAAAGAAGATTCAAAGAGAGTGAGATGCCAGCTCCTTTCATTCAGTCAGTAGCTTCAAACATTTCTGGACGTTTTTCAATGGCAAAAATCAATGAATATTGTAAATGCACAAACAGTAATATCTCCACATTGCAAGGTGCAATTCTGAAATTTTTTGCTTTTTCCTGTTAATCCTAGCATGATAAAGAAGATTCAAAGAGAGTGAGATGCCAGCTCCTTTCATTCAGTCAGTAGCTTCAAACATTTCTGGTATATGAAAAACATGTTTTTCAATGGCAAAAATCAATGAATATTGTAAATGCACAAACAGTAATATCTCCACATTGCACGGTGCAATTCTGAAATTTTTAGCTTTTTCCTGCTAATCCTAGCATGATAAAGAAGATTCAAAGAGAGTGAGATGCCAGCTCCTTTCATTCAGTCAGTAGCTTCAAACATTTCTGGTATATGAAAAACATGTTTTTCAATGGCAAAAATCAATGAATATTGTAAATGCACAAACAGTAATATCTCCACATTGCACGGTGCAATTCTGAAATTTTTTGCTTTTTCCTGCTAATCCTAGCATGATAAAGAAGATTCAAAGAGAGTGAGATGCCAGCTCCTTTCATTCAGTCAGTAGCTTCAAACATTTCTGGTATATGAAAAACATGTTTTTCAATGGCAAAAATCAATGAATATTGTAAATGCACAAACAGTAATATCTCCACATTGCAAGGTGCAATTCTGAAATTTTTATCTTTTTCCTGCTAATCCTAGCATGATAAAGAAGATTCAAAGAGAGTGAGATGCCAGCTCCTTTCATTCAGTCAGTAGCTTCAAACATTTCTGGTATATGAAAAACATGTTTTTCAATGGCAAAAATCAATGAATATTGTAAATGCACAAACAGTAATATCTCCACATTGCACGGTGCAATTCTGAAATTTTTAGCTTTTTCCTGTTAATCCTAGCATGATAAAGAAGATTCAAAGAGAGTGAGATGCCAGCTCCTTTCATTCAGTCAGTAGCTTCAAACATTTCTGGACGTTTTTCAATGGCAAAAATCAATGAATATTGTAAATGCACAAACAGTAATATCTCCACATTGCACGGTGCAATTCTGAAATTTTTAGCTTTTTCCTGTTAATCCTAGCATGATAAAGAAGATTCAAAGAGAGTGAGATGCCAGCTCCTTTCATTCAGTCAGTAGCTTCAAACATTTCTGGTATATGAAAAACATGTTTTTCAATGGCAAAAATCAATGAATATTGTAAATGCACAAACAGTAATATCTCCACATTGCAAGGTGCAATTCTGAAATTTTTAGCTTTTTCCTGCTAATCCTAGCATGATAAAGAAGATTCAAAGAGAGTGAGATGCCAGCTCCTTTCATTCAGTCAGTAGCTTCAAACATTTCTGGTATATGAAAAACATGTTTTTCAATGGCAAAAATCAATGAATATTGTAAATGCACAAACAGTAATATCTCCACATTGCACGGTGCAATTCTGAAATTTTTAGCTTTTTCCTGTTAATCCTAGCATGATAAAGAAGATTCAAAGAGAGTGAGATGCCAGCTCCTTTCATTCAGTCAGTAGCTTCAAACATTTCTGGTATATGAAAAACATGTTTTTCAATGGCAAAAATCAATGAATATTGTAAATGCACAAACAGTAATATCTCCACATTGCACGGTGCAATTCTGAAATTTTTTGCTTTTTCCTGCTAATCCTAGCATGATAAAGAAGATTCAAAGAGAGTGAGATGCCAGCTCCTTTCATTCAGTCAGTAGCTTCAAACATTTCTGGTATATGAAAAACATGTTTTTCAATGGCAAAAATCAATGAATATTGTAAATGCACAAACAGTAATATCTCCACATTGCACGGTGCAATTCTGAAATTTTTAGCTTTTTCCTGCTAATCCTAGCATGATAAAGAAGATTCAAAGATAGTGAGATGCCAGCTCCTTTCATTCAGTCAGTAGCTTCAAACATTTCTGGTATATGAAAAACATGTTTTTCAATGGCAAAAATCAATGAATATTGTAAATGCACAAACAGTAATATCTCCACATTGCAAGGTGCAATTCTGAAATTTTTAGCTTTTTCCTGTTAATCCTAGCATGATAAAGAAGATTCAAAGAGAGTGAGATGCCAGCTCCTTTCATTCAGTCAGTAGCTTCAAACATTTCTGGACGTTTTTCAATGGCAAAAATCAATGAATATTGTAAATGCACAAACAGTAATATCTCCACATTGCAAGGTGCAATTCTGAAATTTTTAGCTTTTTCCTGTTAATCCTAGCATGATAAAGAAGATTCAAAGAGAGTGAGATGCCAGCTCCTTTCATTCAGTCAGTAGCTTCAAACATTTCTGGTATATGAAAAACATGTTTTTCAATGGCAAAAATCAATGAATATTGTAAATGCACAAACAGTAATATCTCCACATTGCAAGGTGCAATTCTGAAATTTTTAGCTTTTTCCTGTTAATCCTAGCATGATAAAGAAGATTCAAAGAGAGTGAGATGCCAGCTCCTTTCATTCAGTCAGTAGCTTCAAACATTTCTGGTATATGAAAAACATGTTTTTCAATGGCAAAAATCAATGAATATTGTAAATGCACAAACAGTAATATCTCCACATTGCACGGTGCAATTCTGAAATTTTTTGCTTTTTCCTGCTAATCCTAGCATGATAAAGA
The DNA here is from genome assembly GCF_046119375.1 of Phyllobates terribilis. Classification (NCBI taxonomy): domain Eukaryota; kingdom Metazoa; phylum Chordata; class Amphibia; order Anura; family Dendrobatidae; genus Phyllobates; species Phyllobates terribilis. The sequence goes on along the minus strand of NW_027366737.1, from coordinate 35,597 downwards.
AGATTCAAAGAGAGTGAGATGCCAGCTCCTTTCATTCAGTCAGTAGCTTCAAACATTTCTGGACGTTTTTCAATGGCAAAAATCAATGAATATTGTAAATGCACAAACAGTAATATCTCCACATTGCAAGGTGCAATTCTGAAATTTTTAGCTTTTTCCTGTTAATCCTAGCATGATAAAGAAGATTCAAAGAGAGTGAGATGCCAGCTCCTTTCATTCAGTCAGTAGCTTCAAACATTTCTGGTATATGAAAAACATGTTTTTCAATGGCAAAAATCAATGAATATTGTAAATGCACAAACAGTAATATCTCCACATTGCAAGGTGCAATTCTGAAATTTTTTGCTTTTTCCTGCTAATCCTAGCATGATAAAGAAGATTCAAAGAGAGTGAGATGCCAGCTCCTTTCATTCAGTCAGTAGCTTCAAACATTTCTGGTATATGAAAAACATGTTTTTCAATGGCAAAAATCAATGAATATTGTAAATGCACAAACAGTAATATCTCCACATTGCACGGTGCAATTCTGAAATTTTTTGCTTTTTCCTGCTAATCCTAGCATGATAAAGAAGATTCAAAGAGAGTGAGATGCCAGCTCCTTTCATTCAGTCAGTAGCTTCAAACATTTCTGGTATATGAAAAACATGTTTTTCAATGGCAAAAATCAATGAATATTGTAAATGCACAAACAGTAATATCTCCACATTGCACGGTGCAATTCTGAAATTTTTAGCTTTTTCCTGCTAATCCTAGCATGATAAAGAAGATTCAAAGAGAGTGAGATGCCAGCTCCTTTCATTCAGTCAGTAGCTTCAAACATTTCTGGTATATGAAAAACATGTTTTTCAATGGCAAAAATCAATGAATATTGTAAATGCACAAACAGTAATATCTCCACATTGCACGGTGCAATTCTGAAATTTTTTGCTTTTTCCTGTTAATCCTAGCATGATAAAGAAGATTCAAAGAGAGTGAGATGCCAGCTCCTTTCATTTAGTCAGTAGCTTCAAACATTTCTGGTATATGAAAAACATGTTTTTCAATGGCAAAAATCAATGAATATTGTAAATGCACAAACAGTAATATCTCCACATTGCACGGTGCAATTCTGAAATTTTTAGCTTTTTCCTGCTAATCCTAGCATGATAAAGAAGATTCAAAGAGAGTGAGATGCCAGCTCCTTTCATTCAGTCAGTAGCTTCAAACATTTCTGGACGTTTTTCAATGGCAAAAATCAATGAATATTGTAAATGCACAAACAGTAATATCTCCACATTGCACGGTGCAATTCTGAAATTTTTAGCTTTTTCCTGCTAATCCTAGCATGATAAAGAAGATTCAAAGAGAGTGAGATGCCAGCTCCTTTCATTCAGTCAGTAGCTTCAAACATTTCTGGTATATGAAAAACATGTTTTTCAATGGCAAAAATCAATGAATATTGTAAATGCACAAACAGTAATATCTCCACATTGCAAGGTGCAATTCTGAAATTTTTTGCTTTTTCCTGCTAATCCTAGCATGATAAAGAAGATTCAAAGAGAGTGAGATGCCAGCTCCTTTCATTCAGTCAGTAGCTTCAAACATTTCTGGTATATGAAAAACATGTTTTTCAATGGCAAAAATCAATGAATATTGTAAATGCACAAACAGTAATATCTCCACATTGCACGGTGCAATTCTGAAATTTTTTGCTTTTTCCTGCTAATCCTAGCATGATAAAGAAGATTCAAAGAGAGTGAGATGCCAGCTCCTTTCATTCAGTCAGTAGCTTCAAACATTTCTGGACGTTTTTCAATGGCAAAAATCAATGAATATTGTAAATGCACAAACAGTAATATCTCCACATTGCACGGTGCAATTCTGAAATTTTTTGCTTTTTCCTGCTAATCCTAGCATGATAAAGAAGATTCAAAGAGAGTGAGATGCCAGCTCCTTTCATTCAGTCAGTAGCTTCAAACATTTCTGGTATATGAAAAACATGTTTTTCAATGGCAAAAATCAATGAATATTGTAAATGCACAAACAGTAATATCTCCACATTGCAAGGTGCAATTCTGAAATTTTTAGCTTTTTCCTGTTAATCCTAGCATGATAAAGAAGATTCAAAGAGAGTGAGATGCCAGCTCCTTTCATTCAGTCAGTAGCTTCAAACATTTCTGGTATATGAAAAACATGTTTTTCAATGGCAAAAATCAATGAATATTGTAAATGCACAAACAGTAATATCTCCACATTGCACGGTGCAATTCTGAAATTTTTAGCTTTTTCCTGTTAATCCTAGCATGATAAAGAAGATTCAAAGAGAGTGAGATGCCAGCTCCTTTCATTCAGTCAGTAGCTTCAAACATTTCTGGTATATGAAAAACATGTTTTTCAATGGCAAAAATCAATGAATATTGTAAATGCACAAACAGTAATATCTCCACATTGCACGGTGCAATTCTGAAATTTTTTGCTTTTTCCTGCTAATCCTAGCATGATAAAGAAGATTCAAAGAGAGTGAGATGCCAGCTCCTTTCATTCAGTCAGTAGCTTCAAACATTTCTGGTATATGAAAAACATGTTTTTCAATGGCAAAAATCAATGAATATTGTAAATGCACAAACAGTAATATCTCCACATTGCACGGTGCAATTCTGAAATTTTTTGCTTTTTCCTGTTAATCCTAGCATGATAAAGAAGATTCAAAGAGAGTGAGATGCCAGCTCCTTTCATTCAGTCAGTAGCTTCAAACATTTCTGGTATATGAAAAACATGTTTTTCAATGGCAAAAATCAATGAATATTGTAAATGCACAAACAGTAATATCTCCACATTGCAAGGTGCAATTCTGAAATTTTTTGCTTTTTCCTGCTAATCCTAGCATGATAAAGAAGATTCAAAGAGAGTGAGATGCCAGCTCCTTTCATTCAGTCAGTAGCTTCAAACATTTCTGGACGTTTTTCAATGGCAAAAATCAATGAATATTGTAAATGCACAAACAGTAATATCTCCACATTGCACGGTGCAATTCTGAAATTTTTAGCTTTTTCCTGTTAATCCTAGCATGATAAAGAAGATTCAAAGAGAGTGAGATGCCAGCTCCTTTCATTCAGTCAGTAGCTTCAAACATTTCTGGTATATGAAAAACATGTTTTTCAATGGCAAAAATCAATGAATATTGTAAATGCACAAACAGTAATATCTCCACATTGCACGGTGCAATTCTGAAATTTTTTGCTTTTTCCTGCTAATCCTAGCATGATAAAGAAGATTCAAAGAGAGTGAGATGCCAGCTCCTTTCATTCAGTCAGTAGCTTCAAACATTTCTGGTATATGAAAAACATGTTTTTCAATGGCAAAAATCAATGAATATTGTAAATGCACAAACAGTAATATCTCCACATTGCAAGGTGCAATTCTGAAATTTTTTGCTTTTTCCTGCTAATCCTAGCATGATAAAGAAGATTCAAAGAGAGTGAGATGCCAGCTCCTTTCATTCAGTCAGTAGCTTCAAACATTTCTGGACGTTTTTCAATGGCAAAAATCAATGAATATTGTAAATGCACAAACAGTAATATCTCCACATTGCACGGTGCAATTCTGAAATTTTTAGCTTTTTCCTGTTAATCCTAGCATGATAAAGAAGATTCAAAGAGAGTGAGATGCCAGCTCCTTTCATTCAGTCAGTAGCTTCAAACATTTCTGGTATATGAAAAACATGTTTTTCAATGGCAAAAATCAATGAATATTGTAAATGCACAAACAGTAATATCTCCACATTGCACGGTGCAATTCTGAAATTTTTTGCTTTTTCCTGCTAATCCTAGCATGATAAAGAAGATTCAAAGAGAGTGAGATGCCAGCTCCTTTCATTCAGTCAGTAGCTTCAAACATTTCTGGACGTTTTTCAATGGCAAAAATCAATGAATATTGTAAATGCACAAACAGTAATATCTCCACATTGCACGGTGCAATTCTGAAATTTTTTGCTTTTTCCTGCTAATCCTAGCATGATAAAGAAGATTCAAAGAGAGTGAGATGCCAGCTCCTTTCATTCAGTCAGTAGCTTCAAACATTTCTGGTATATGAAAAACATGTTTTTCAATGGCAAAAATCAATGAATATTGTAAATGCACAAACAGTAATATCTCCACATTGCAAGGTGCAATTCTGAAATTTTTAGCTTTTTCCTGTTAATCCTAGCATGATAAAGAAGATTCAAAGAGAGTGAGATGCCAGCTCCTTTCATTCAGTCAGTAGCTTCAAACATTTCTGGTATATGAAAAACATGTTTTTCAATGGCAAAAATCAATGAATATTGTAAATGCACAAACAGTAATATCTCCACATTGCACGGTGCAATTCTGAAATTTTTAGCTTTTTCCTGTTAATCCTAGCATGATAAAGAAGATTCAAAGAGAGTGAGATGCCAGCTCCTTTCATTCAGTCAGTAGCTTCAAACATTTCTGGTATATGAAAAACATGTTTTTCAATGGCAAAAATCAATGAATATTGTAAATGCACAAACAGTAATATCTCCACATTGCACGGTGCAATTCTGAAATTTTTTGCTTTTTCCTGCTAATCCTAGCATGATAAAGAAGATTCAAAGAGAGTGAGATGCCAGCTCCTTTCATTCAGTCAGTAGCTTCAAACATTTCTGGTATATGAAAAACATGTTTTTCAATGGCAAAAATCAATGAATATTGTAAATGCACAAACAGTAATATCTCCACATTGCACGGTGCAATTCTGAAATTTTTTGCTTTTTCCTGTTAATCCTAGCATGATAAAGAAGATTCAAAGAGAGTGAGATGCCAGCTCCTTTCATTCAGTCAGTAGCTTCAAACATTTCTGGTATATGAAAAACATGTTTTTCAATGGCAAAAATCAATGAATATTGTAAATGCACAAACAGTAATATCTCCACATTGCAAGGTGCAATTCTGAAATTTTTTGCTTTTTCCTGCTAATCCTAGCATGATAAAGAAGATTCAAAGAGAGTGAGATGCCAGCTCCTTTCATTCAGTCAGTAGCTTCAAACATTTCTGGACGTTTTTCAATGGCAAAAATCAATGAATATTGTAAATGCACAAACAGTAATATCTCCACATTGCACGGTGCAATTCTGAAATTTTTAGCTTTTTCCTGTTAATCCTAGCATGATAAAGAAGATTCAAAGAGAGTGAGATGCCAGCTCCTTTCATTCAGTCAGTAGCTTCAAACATTTCTGGTATATGAAAAACATGTTTTTCAATGGCAAAAATCAATGAATATTGTAAATGCACAAACAGTAATATCTCCACATTGCACGGTGCAATTCTGAAATTTTTTGCTTTTTCCTGCTAATCCTAGCATGATAAAGAAGATTCAAAGAGAGTGAGATGCCAGCTCCTTTCATTCAGTCAGTAGCTTCAAACATTTCTGGTATATGAAAAACATGTTTTTCAATGGCAAAAATCAATGAATATTGTAAATGCACAAACAGTAATATCTCCACATTGCACGGTGCAATTCTGAAATTTTTTGCTTTTTCCTGCTAATCCTAGCATTGTAAAGAAGATTCAAAGAGAGTGAGATGCCAGCTCCTTTCATTCAGTCAGTAGCTTCAAACATTTCTGGTATATGAAAAACATGTTTTTCAATGGCAAAAATCAATGAATATTGTAAATGCACAAACAGTAATATCTCCACATTGCAAGGTGCAATTCTGAAATTTTTTGCTTTTTCCTGTTAATCCTAGCATGATAAAGAAGATTCAAAGAGAGTGAGATGCCAGCTCCTTTCATTCAGTCAGTAGCTTCAAACATTTCTGGTATATGAAAAACATGTTTTTCAATGGCAAAAATCAATGAATATTGTAAATGCACAAACAGTAATATCTCCACATTGCACGGTGCAATTCTGAAATTTTTTGCTTTTTCCTGCTAATCCTAGCATGATAAAGAAGATTCAAAGAGAGTGAGATGCCAGCTCCTTTCATTCAGTCAGTAGCTTCAAACATTTCTGGTATATGAAAAACATGTTTTTCAATGGCAAAAATCAATGAATATTGTAAATGCACAAACAGTAATATCTCCACATTGCAAGGTGCAATTCTGAAATTTTTAGCTTTTTCCTGTTAATCCTAGCATGATAAAGAAGATTCAAAGAGAGTGAGATGCCAGCTCCTTTCATTCAGTCAGTAGCTTCAAACATTTCTGGTATATGAAAAACATGTTTTTCAATGGCAAAAATCAATGAATATTGTAAATGCACAAACAGTAATATCTCCACATTGCACGGTGCAATTCTGAAATTTTTAGCTTTTTCCTGCTAATCCTAGCATGATAAAGAAGATTCAAAGAGAGTGAGATGCCAGCTCCTTTCATTCAGTCAGTAGCTTCAAACATTTCTGGACGTTTTTCAATGGCAAAAATCAATGAATATTGTAAATGCACAAACAGTAATATCTCCACATTGCACGGTGCAATTCTGAAATTTTTAGCTTTTTCCTGTTAATCCTAGCATGATAAAGAAGATTCAAAGAGAGTGAGATGCCAGCTCCTTTCATTCAGTCAGTAGCTTCAAACATTTCTGGTATATGAAAAACATGTTTTTCAATGGCAAAAATCAATGAATATTGTAAATGCACAAACAGTAATATCTCCACATTGCACGGTGCAATTCTGAAATTTTTAGCTTTTTCCTGCTAATCCTAGCATGATAAAGAAGATTCAAAGAGAGTGAGATGCCAGCTCCTTTCATTCAGTCAGTAGCTTCAAACATTTCTGGTATATGAAAAACATGTTTTTCAATGGCAAAAATCAATGAATATTGTAAATGCACAAACAGTAATATCTCCACATTGCACGGTGCAATTCTGAAATTTTTAGCTTTTTCCTGCTAATCCTAGCATGATAAAGAAGATTCAAAGAGAGTGAGATGCCAGCTCCTTTCATTCAGTCAGTAGCTTCAAACATTTCTGGTATATGAAAAACATGTTTTTCAATGGCAAAAATCAATGAATATTGTAAATGCACAAACAGTAATATCTCCACATTGCACGGTGCAATTCTGAAATTTTTAGCTTTTTCCTGTTAATCCTAGCATGATAAAGAAGATTCAAAGAGAGTGAGATGCCAGCTCCTTTCATTCAGTCAGTAGCTTCAAACATTTCTGGACGTTTTTCAATGGCAAAAATCAATGAATATTGTAAATGCACAAACAGTAATATCTCCACATTGCACGGTGCAATTCTGAAATTTTTTGCTTTTTCCTGTTAATCCTAGCATGATAAAGAAGATTCAAAGAGAGTGAGATGCCAGCTCCTTTCATTCAGTCAGTAGCTTCAAACATTTCTGGTATATGAAAAACATGTTTTTCAATGGCAAAAATCAATGAATATTGTAAATGCACAAACAGTAATATCTCCACATTGCACGGTGCAATTCTGAAATTTTTAGCTTTTTCCTGTTAATCCTAGCATGATAAAGAAGATTCAAAGAGAGTGAGATGCCAGCTCCTTTCATTCAGTCAGTAGCTTCAAACATTTCTGGTATATGAAAAACATGTTTTTCAATGGCAAAAATCAATGAATATTGTAAATGCACAAACAGTAATATCTCCACATTGCAAGGTGCAATTCTGAAATTTTTTGCTTTTTCCTGCTAATCCTAGCATGATAAAGAAGATTCAAAGAGAGTGAGATGCCAGCTCCTTTCATTCAGTCAGTAGCTTCAAACATTTCTGGACGTAAATGTTTTCAATGGCAAAAATCAATGAATATTGTAAATGCACAAACAGTAATATCTCCACATTGCAAGGTGCAATTCTGAAATTTTTTGCTTTTTCCTGTTAATCCTAGCATGATAAAGAAGATTCAAAGAGAGTGAGATGCCAGCTCCTTTCATTCAGTCAGTAGCTTCAAACATTTCTGGTATGTGAAAAACATGTTTTTCAATGGCAAAAATCAATGAATATTGTAAATGCACAAACAGTAATATCTCCACATTGCAAGGTTCTGAAATTTTTAGCTTTTTCCTGCTAATCCTAGCATGATAAAGAAGATTCAAAGAGAGTGAGATGCCAGCTCCTTTCATTCAGTCAGTAGCTTCAAACATTTCTGGTATATGAAAAACATGTTTTTCAATGGCAAAAATCAATGAATATTGTAAATGCACAAACAGTAATATCTCCACATTGCACGGTGCAATTCTGAAATTTTTAGCTTTTTCCTGCTAATCCTAGCATGATAAAGAAGATTCAAAGAGAGTGAGATGCCAGCTCCTTTCATTCAGTCAGTAGCTTCAAACATTTCTGGTATATGAAAAACATGTTTTTCAATGGCAAAAATCAATGAATATTGTAAATGCACAAACAGTAATATCTCCACATTGCACGGTGCAATTCTGAAATTTTTTTTTTCCTGCTAATCCTAGCATGATAAAGAAGATTCAAAGAGAGTGAGATGCCAGCTCCTTTCATTCAGTCAGTAGCTTCAAACATTTCTGGTATATGAAAAACATGTTTTTCAATGGCAAAAATCAATGAATATTGTAAATGCACAAACAGTAATATCTCCACATTGCACGGTGCAATTCTGAAATTTTTTGCTTTTTCCTGCTAATCCTAGCATGATAAAGAAGATTCAAAGAGAGTGAGATGCCAGCTCCTTTCATTCAGTCAGTAGCTTCAAACATTTCTGGTATATGAAAAACATGTTTTTCAATGGCAAAAATCAATGAATATTGTAAATGCACAAACAGTAATATCTCCACATTGCAAGGTGCAATTCTGAAATTTTTAGCTTTTTCCTGTTAATCCTAGCATGATAAAGAAGATTCAAAGAGAGTGAGATGCCAGCTCCTTTCATTCAGTCAGTAGCTTCAAACATTTCTGGACGTTTTTCAATGGCAAAAATCAATGAATATTGTAAATGCACAAACAGTAATATCTCCACATTGCACGGTGCAATTCTGAAATTTTTTGCTTTTTCCTGCTAATCCTAGCATGATAAAGAAGATTCAAAGAGAGTGAGATGCCAGCTCCTTTCATTCAGTCAGTAGCTTCAAACATTTCTGGTATATGAAAAACATGTTTTTCAATGGCAAAAATCAATGAATATTGTAAATGCACAAACAGTAATATCTCCACATTGCACGGTGCAATTCTGAAATTTTTTGCTTTTTCCTGCTAATCCTAGCATGATAAAGAAGATTCAAAGAGAGTGAGATGCCAGCTCCTTTCATTCAGTCAGTAGCTTCAAACATTTCTGGTATATGAAAAACATGTTTTTCAATGGCAAAAATCAATGAATATTGTAAATGCACAAACAGTAATATCTCCACATTGCAAGGTGCAATTCTAAAATTTTTTGCTTTTTCCTGTTAATCCTAGCATGATAAAGAAGATTCAAAGAGAGTGAGATGCCAGCTCCTTTCATTCAGTCAGTAGCTTCAAACATTTCTGGTATATGAAAAACATGTTTTTCAATGGCAAAAATCAATGAATATTGTAAATGCACAAACAGTAATATCTCCACATTGCAAGGTGCAATTCTGAAATTTTTTGCTTTTTCCTGTTAATCCTAGCATGATAAAGAAGATTCAAAGAGAGTGAGATGCCAGCTCCTTTCATTCAGTCAGTAGCTTCAAACATTTCTGGTATATGAAAAACATGTTTTTCAATGGCAAAAATCAATGAATATTGTAAATGCATAAACAGTAATATCTCCACATTGCACGGTGCAATTCTGAAATTTTTAGCTTTTTCCTGTTAATCCTAGCATGATAAAGAAGATTCAAAGAGAGTGAGATGCCAGCTCCTTTCATTCAGTCAGTAGCTTCAAACATTTCTGGACGTTTTTCAATGGCAAAAATCAATGAATATTGTAAATGCACAAACAGTAATATCTCCACATTGCACGGTGCAATTCTGAAATTTTTTGCTTTTTCCTGCTAATCCTAGCATGATAAAGAAGATTCAAAGAGAGTGAGATGCCAGCTCCTTTCATTCAGTCAGTAGCTTCAAACATTTCTGGTATATGAAAAACATGTTTTTCAATGGCAAAAATCAATGAATATTGTAAATGCACAAACAGTAATATCTCCACATTGCACGGTGCAATTCTGAAATTTTTTGCTTTTTCCTGCTAATCCTAGCATGATAAAGAAGATTCAAAGAGAGTGAGATGCCAGCTCCTTTCATTCAGTCAGTAGCTTCAAACATTTCTGGTATATGAAAAACATGTTTTTCAATGGCAAAAATCAATGAATATTGTAAATGCACAAACAGTAATATCTCCACATTGCACGGTGCAATTCTAAAATTTTTTGCTTTTTCCTGTTAATCCTAGCATGATAAAGAAGATTCAAAGAGAGTGAGATGCCAGCTCCTTTCATTCAGTCAGTAGCTTCAAACATTTCTGGTATATGAAAAACATGTTTTTCAATGGCAAAAATCAATGAATATTGTAAATGCACAAACAGTAATATCTCCACATTGCAAGGTGCAATTCTGAAATTTTTTGCTTTTTCCTGTTAATCCTAGCATGATAAAGAAGATTCAAAGAGAGTGAGATGCCAGCTCCTTTCATTCAGTCAGTAGCTTCAAACATTTCTGGTATATGAAAAACATGTTTTTCAATGGCAAAAATCAATGAATATTGTAAATGCATAAACAGTAATATCTCCACATTGCACGGTGCAATTCTGAAATTTTTAGCTTTTTCCTGTTAATCCTAGCATGATAAAGAAGATTCAAAGAGAGTGAGATGCCAGCTCCTTTCATTCAGTCAGTAGCTTCAAACATTTCTGGACGTTTTTCAATGGCAAAAATCAATGAATATTGTAAATGCACAAACAGTAATATCTCCACATTGCACGGTGCAATTCTGAAGTTTTTTGCTTTTTCCTGCTAATCCTAGCATGATAAAGAAGATTCAAAGAGAGTGAGATGCCAGCTCCTTTCATTCAGTCAGTAGCTTCAAACATTTCTGGTATATGAAAAACATGTTTTTCAATGGCAAAAATCAATGAATATTGTAAATGCACAAACAGTAATATCTCCACATTGCAAGGTGCAATTCTGAAATTTTTTGCTTTTTCCTGCTAATCCTAGCATGATAACGAAGATTCAAAGAGAGTGAGATGCCAGCTCCTTTCATTCAGTCAGTAGCTTCAAACATTTCTGGTATATGAAAAACATGTTTTTCAATGGCAAAAATCAATGAATATTGTAAATGCACAAACAGTAATATCTCCACATTGCACGGTGCAATTCTGAAATTTTTAGCTTTTTCCTGCTAATCCTAGCATGATAAAGAAGATTCAAAGAGAGTGAGATGCCAGCTCCTTTCATTCAGTCAGTAGCTTCAAACATTTCTGGTATATGAAAAACATGTTTTTCAATGGCAAAAATCAATGAATATTGTAAATGCACAAACAGTAATATCTCCACATTGCAAGGTGCAATTCTGAAATTTTTAGCTTTTTCCTGCTAATCCTAGCATGATAAAGAAGATTCAAAGAGAGTGAGATGCCAGCTCCTTTCATTCAGTCAGTAGCTTCAAACATTTCTGGACGTTTTTCAATGGCAAAAATCAATGAATATTGTAAATGCACAAACAGTAATATCTCCACATTGCACGGTGCAATTCTGAAATTTTTTGCTTTTTCCTGTTAATCCTAGCATGATAAAGAAGATTCAAAGAGAGTGAGATGCCAGCTCCTTTCATTCAGTCAGTAGCTTCAAACATTTCTGGTATATGAAAAACATGTTTTTCAATGGCAAAAATCAATGAATATTGTAAATGCACAAACAGTAATATCTCCACATTGCAAGGTGCAATTCTGAAATTTTTTGCTTTTTCCTGCTAATCCTAGCATGATAAAGAAGATTCAAAGAGAGTGAGATGCCAGCTCCTTTCATTCAGTCAGTAGCTTCAAACATTTCTGGACGTTTTTCAATGGCAAAAATCAATGAATATTGTAAATGCACAAACAGTAATATCTCCACATTGCACGGTGCAATTCTGAAATTTTTAGCTTTTTCCTGTTAATCCTAGCATGATAAAGAAGATTCAAAGAGAGTGAGATGCCAGCTCCTTTCATTCAGTCAGTAGCTTCAAACATTTCTGGTATATGAAAAACATGTTTTTCAATGGCAAAAATCAATGAATATTGTAAATGCACAAACAGTAATATCTCCACATTGCAAGGTGCAATTCTGAAATTTTTTGCTTTTTCCTGCTAATCCTAGCATGATAAAGAAGATTCAAAGAGAGTGAGATGCCAGCTCCTTTCATTCAGTCAGTAGCTTCAAACATTTCTGGTATATGAAAAACATGTTTTTCAATGGCAAAAATCAATGAATATTGTAAATGCACAAACAGTAATATCTCCACATTGCACGGTGCAATTCTGAAATTTTTTGCTTTTTCCTGCTAATCCTAGCATGATAAAGAAGATTCAAAGAGAGTGAGATGCCAGCTCCTTTCATTCAGTCAGTAGCTTCAAACATTTCTGGTATATGAAAAACATGTTTTTCAATGGCAAAAATCAATGAATATTGTAAATGCACAAACAGTAATATCTCCACATTGCACGGTGCAATTCTGAAATTTTTAGCTTTTTCCTGTTAATCCTAGCATGATAAAGAAGATTCAAAGAGAGTGAGATGCCAGCTCCTTTCATTCAGTCAGTAGCTTCAAACATTTCTGGACGTTTTTCAATGGCAAAAATCAATGAATATTGTAAATGCACAAACAGTAATATCTCCACATTGCAAGGTGCAATTCTGAAATTTTTTGCTTTTTCCTGCTAATCCTAGCATGATAAAGAAGATTCAAAGAGAGTGAGATGCCAGCTCCTTTCATTCAGTCAGTAGCTTCAAACATTTCTGGTATATGAAAAACATGTTTTTCAATGGCAAAAATCAATGAATATTGTAAATGCACAAACAGTAATATCTCCACATTGCAAGGTGCAATTCTGAAATTTTTAGCTTTTTCCTGTTAATCCTAGCATGATAAAGAAGATTCAAAGAGAGTGAGATGCCAGCTCCTTTCATTCAGTCAGTAGCTTCAAACATTTCTGGACGTTTTTCAATGGCAAAAATCAATGAATATTGTAAATGCACAAACAGTAATATCTCCACATTGCACGGTGCAATTCTGAAATTTTTAGCTTTTTCCTGTTAATCCTAGCATGATAAAGAAGATTCAAAGAGAGTGAGATGCCAGCTCCTTTCATTCAGTCAGTAGCTTCAAACATTTCTGGTATATGAAAAACATGTTTTTCAATGGCAAAAATCAATGAATATTGTAAATGCACAAACAGTAATATCTCCACATTGCACGGTGCAATTCTGAAATTTTTTGCTTTTTCCTGCTAATCCTAGCATGATAAAGAAGATTCAAAGAGAGTGAGATGCCAGCTCCTTTCATTCAGTCAGTAGCTTCAAACATTTCTGGACGTTTTTCAATGGCAAAAATCAATGAATATTGTAAATGCACAAACAGTAATATCTCCACATTGCAAGGTGCAATTCTGAAATTTTTTGCTTTTTCCTGCTAATCCTAGCATGATAAAGAAGATTCAAAGAGAGTGAGATGCCAGCTCCTTTCATTCAGTCAGTAGCTTCAAACATTTCTGGTATATGAAAAACATGTTTTTCAATGGCAAAAATCAATGAATATTGTAAATGCACAAACAGTAATATCTCCACATTGCACGGTGCAATTCTGAAATTTTTAGCTTTTTCCTGTTAATCCTAGCATGATAAAGAAGATTCAAAGAGAGTGAGATGCCAGCTCCTTTCATTCAGTCAGTAGCTTCAAACATTTCTGGTATATGAAAAACATGTTTTTCAATGGCAAAAATCAATGAATATTGTAAATGCACAAACAGTAATATCTCCACATTGCACGGTGAAATTCTGAAATTTTTAGCTTTTTCCTGCTAATCCTAGCATGATAAAGAAGATTCAAAGAGAGTGAGATGCCAGCTCCTTTCATTCAGTCAGTAGCTTCAAACATTTCTGGACGTTTTTCAATGGCAAAAATCAATGAATATTGTAAATGCACAAACAGTAATATCTCCACATTGCACGGTGCAATTCTGAAATTTTTTGCTTTTTCCTGCTAATCCTAGCATGATAAAGAAGATTCAAAGAGAGTGAGATGCCAGCTCCTTTCATTCAGTCAGTAGCTTCAAACATTTCTGGTATATGAAAAACATGTTTTTCAATGGCAAAAATCAATGAATATTGTAAATGCACAAACAGTAATATCTCCACATTGCACGGTGCAATTCTGAAATTTTTTGCTTTTTCCTGCTAATCCTAGCATGATAAAGAAGATTCAAAGAGAGTGAGATGCCAGCTCCTTTCATTCAGTCAGTAGCTTCAAACATTTCTGGTATATGAAAAACATGTTTTTCAATGGCAAAAATCAATGAATATTGTAAATGCACAAACAGTAATATCTCCACATTGCACGGTGCAATTCTAAAATTTTTTGCTTTTTCCTGTTAATCCTAGCATGATAAAGAAGATTCAAAGAGAGTGAGATGCCAGCTCCTTTCATTCAGTCAGTAGCTTCAAACATTTCTGGTATATGAAAAACATGTTTTTCAATGGCAAAAATCAATGAATATTGTAAATGCACAAACAGTAATATCTCCACATTGCAAGGTGCAATTCTGAAATTTTTTGCTTTTTCCTGTTAATCCTAGCATGATAAAGAAGATTCAAAGAGAGTGAGATGCCAGCTCCTTTCATTCAGTCAGTAGCTTCAAACATTTCTGGTATATGAAAAACATGTTTTTCAATGGCAAAAATCAATGAATATTGTAAATGCATAAACAGTAATATCTCCACATTGCACGGTGCAATTCTGAAATTTTTAGCTTTTTCCTGTTAATCCTAGCATGATAAAGAAGATTCAAAGAGAGTGAGATGCCAGCTCCTTTCATTCAGTCAGTAGCTTCAAACATTTCTGGACGTTTTTCAATGGCAAAAATCAATGAATATTGTAAATGCACAAACAGTAATATCTCCACATTGCACGGTGCAATTCTGAAATTTTTTGCTTTTTCCTGCTAATCCTAGCATGATAAAGAAGATTCAAAGAGAGTGAGATGCCAGCTCCTTTCATTCAGTCAGTAGCTTCAAACATTTCTGGTATATGAAAAACATGTTTTTCAATGGCAAAAATCAATGAATATTGTAAATGCACAAACAGTAATATCTCCACATTGCACGGTGCAATTCTGAAATTTTTTGCTTTTTCCTGCTAATCCTAGCATGATAAAGAAGATTCAAAGAGAGTGAGATGCCAGCTCCTTTCATTCAGTCAGTAGCTTCAAACATTTCTGGTATATGAAAAACATGTTTTTCAATGGCAAAAATCAATGAATATTGTAAATGCACAAACAGTAATATCTCCACATTGCACGGTGCAATTCTAAAATTTTTTGCTTTTTCCTGTTAATCCTAGCATGATAAAGAAGATTCAAAGAGAGTGAGATGCCAGCTCCTTTCATTCAGTCAGTAGCTTCAAACATTTCTGGTATATGAAAAACATGTTTTTCAATGGCAAAAATCAATGAATATTGTAAATGCACAAACAGTAATATCTCCACATTGCAAGGTGCAATTCTGAAATTTTTTGCTTTTTCCTGTTAATCCTAGCATGATAAAGAAGATTCAAAGAGAGTGAGATGCCAGCTCCTTTCATTCAGTCAGTAGCTTCAAACATTTCTGGTATATGAAAAACATGTTTTTCAATGGCAAAAATCAATGAATATTGTAAATGCATAAACAGTAATATCTCCACATTGCACGGTGCAATTCTGAAATTTTTAGCTTTTTCCTGTTAATCCTAGCATGATAAAGAAGATTCAAAGAGAGTGAGATGCCAGCTCCTTTCATTCAGTCAGTAGCTTCAAACATTTCTGGACGTTTTTCAATGGCAAAAATCAATGAATATTGTAAATGCACAAACAGTAATATCTCCACATTGCACGGTGCAATTCTGAAATTTTTTGCTTTTTCCTGCTAATCCTAGCATGATAAAGAAGATTCAAAGAGAGTGAGATGCCAGCTCCTTTCATTCAGTCAGTAGCTTCAAACATTTCTGGTATATGAAAAACATGTTTTTCAATGGCAAAAATCAATGAATATTGTAAATGCACAAACAGTAATATCTCCACATTGCAAGGTGCAATTCTGAAATTTTTTGCTTTTTCCTGCTAATCCTAGCATGATAAAGAAGATTCAAAGAGAGTGAGATGCCAGCTCCTTTCATTCAGTCAGTAGCTTCAAACATTTCTGGACGTTTTTCAATGGCAAAAATCAATGAATATTGTAAATGCACAAACAGTAATATCTCCACATTGCACGGTGCAATTCTGAAATTTTTAGCTTTTTCCTGTTAATCCTAGCATGATAAAGAAGATTCAAAGAGAGTGAGATGCCAGCTCCTTTCATTCAGTCAGTAGCTTCAAACATTTCTGGTATATGAAAAACATGTTTTTCAATGGCAAAAATCAATGAATATTGTAAATGCACAAACAGTAATATCTCCACATTGCAAGGTGCAATTCTGAAATTTTTTGCTTTTTCCTGCTAATCCTAGCATGATAAAGAAGATTCAAAGAGAGTGAGATGCCAGCTCCTTTCATTCAGTCAGTAGCTTCAAACATTTCTGGTATATGAAAAACATGTTTTTCAATGGCAAAAATCAATGAATATTGTAAATGCACAAACAGTAATATCTCCACATTGCACGGTGCAATTCTGAAATTTTTTGCTTTTTCCTGCTAATCCTAGCATGATAAAGAAGATTCAAAGAGAGTGAGATGCCAGCTCCTTTCATTCAGTCAGTAGCTTCAAACATTTCTGGTATATGAAAAACATGTTTTTCAATGGCAAAAATCAATGAATATTGTAAATGCACAAACAGTAATATCTCCACATTGCACGGTGCAATTCTGAAATTTTTAGCTTTTTCCTGTTAATCCTAGCATGATAAAGAAGATTCAAAGAGAGTGAGATGCCAGCTCCTTTCATTCAGTCAGTAGCTTCAAACATTTCTGGACGTTTTTCAATGGCAAAAATCAATGAATATTGTAAATGCACAAACAGTAATATCTCCACATTGCAAGGTGCAATTCTGAAATTTTTTGCTTTTTCCTGTTAATCCTAGCATGATAAAGAAGATTCAAAGAGAGTGAGATGCCAGCTCCTTTCATTCAGTCAGTAGCTTCAAACATTTCTGGTATATGAAAAACATGTTTTTCAATGGCAAAAATCAATGAATATTGTAAATGCATAAACAGTAATATCTCCACATTGCACGGTGCAATTCTGAAATTTTTAGCTTTTTCCTGTTAATCCTAGCATGATAAAGAAGATTCAAAGAGAGTGAGATGCCAGCTCCTTTCATTCAGTCAGTAGCTTCAAACATTTCTGGACGTTTTTCAATGGCAAAAATCAATGAATATTGTAAATGCACAAACAGTAATATCTCCACATTGCACGGTGCAATTCTGAAATTTTTTGCTTTTTCCTGCTAATCCTAGCATGATAAAGAAGATTCAAAGAGAGTGAGATGCCAGCTCCTTTCATTCAGTCAGTAGCTTCAAACATTTCTGGTATATGAAAAACATGTTTTTCAATGGCAAAAATCAATGAATATTGTAAATGCACAAACAGTAATATCTCCACATTGCACGGTGCAATTCTGAAATTTTTTGCTTTTTCCTGCTAATCCTAGCATGATAAAGAAGATTCAAAGAGAGTGAGATGCCAGCTCCTTTCATTCAGTCAGTAGCTTCAAACATTTCTGGTATATGAAAAACATGTTTTTCAATGGCAAAAATCAATGAATATTGTAAATGCACAAACAGTAATATCTCCACATTGCACGGTGCAATTCTAAAATTTTTTGCTTTTTCCTGTTAATCCTAGCATGATAAAGAAGATTCAAAGAGAGTGAGATGCCAGCTCCTTTCATTCAGTCAGTAGCTTCAAACATTTCTGGTATATGAAAAACATGTTTTTCAATGGCAAAAATCAATGAATATTGTAAATGCACAAACAGTAATATCTCCACATTGCAAGGTGCAATTCTGAAATTTTTTGCTTTTTCCTGTTAATCCTAGCATGATAAAGAAGATTCAAAGAGAGTGAGATGCCAGCTCCTTTCATTCAGTCAGTAGCTTCAAACATTTCTGGTATATGAAAAACATGTTTTTCAATGGCAAAAATCAATGAATATTGTAAATGCATAAACAGTAATATCTCCACATTGCACGGTGCAATTCTGAAATTTTTAGCTTTTTCCTGTTAATCCTAGCATGATAAAGAAGATTCAAAGAGAGTGAGATGCCAGCTCCTTTCATTCAGTCAGTAGCTTCAAACATTTCTGGACGTTTTTCAATGGCAAAAATCAATGAATATTGTAAATGCACAAACAGTAATATCTCCACATTGCACGGTGCAATTCTGAAATTTTTTGCTTTTTCCTGCTAATCCTAGCATGATAAAGAAGATTCAAAGAGAGTGAGATGCCAGCTCCTTTCATTCAGTCAGTAGCTTCAAACATTTCTGGTATATGAAAAACATGTTTTTCAATGGCAAAAATCAATGAATATTGTAAATGCACAAACAGTAATATCTCCACATTGCAAGGTGCAATTCTGAAATTTTTTGCTTTTTCCTGCTAATCCTAGCATGATAAAGAAGATTCAAAGAGAGTGAGATGCCAGCTCCTTTCATTCAGTCAGCAGCTTCAAACATTTCTGGTATATGAAAAACATGTTTTTCAATGGCAAAAATCAATGAATATTGTAAATGCACAAACAGTAATATCTCCACATTGCACGGTGCAATTCTGAAATTTTTAGCTTTTTCCTGCTAATCCTAGCATGATAAAGAAGATTCAAAGAGAGTGAGATGCCAGCTCCTTTCATTCAGTCAGTAGCTTCAAACATTTCTGGTATTTGAAAAACATGTTTTTCAATGGCAAAAATCAATGAATATTGTAAATGCACAAACAGTAATATCTCCACATTGCAAGGTGCAATTCTGAAATTTTTAGCTTTTTCCTGCTAATCCTAGCATGATAAAGAAGATTCAAAGAGAGTGAGATGCCAGCTCCTTTCATTCAGTCAGTAGCTTCAAACATTTCTGGACGTTTTTCAATGGCAAAAATCAATGAATATTGTAAATGCACAAACAGTAATATCTCCACATTGCACGGTGCAATTCTGAAATTTTTTGCTTTTTCCTGTTAATCCTAGCATGATAAAGAAGATTCAAAGAGAGTGAGATGCCAGCTCCTTTCATTCAGTCAGTAGCTTCAAACATTTCTGGTATATGAAAAACATGTTTTTCAATGGCAAAAATCAATGAATATTGTAAATGCACAAACAGTAATATCTCCACATTGCAAGGTGCAATTCTGAAATTTTTTGCTTTTTCCTGCTAATCCTAGCATGATAAAGAAGATTCAAAGAGAGTGAGATGCCAGCTCCTTTCATTCAGTCAGTAGCTTCAAACATTTCTGGACGTTTTTCAATGGCAAAAATCAATGAATATTGTAAATGCACAAACAGTAATATCTCCACATTGCACGGTGCAATTCTGAAATTTTTAGCTTTTTCCTGTTAATCCTAGCATGATAAAGAAGATTCAAAGAGAGTGAGATGCCAGCTCCTTTCATTCAGTCAGTAGCTTCAAACATTTCTGGTATATGAAAAACATGTTTTTCAATGGCAAAAATCAATGAATATTGTAAATGCACAAACAGTAATATCTCCACATTGCAAGGTGCAATTCTGAAATTTTTTGCTTTTTCCTGCTAATCCTAGCATGATAAAGAAGATTCAAAGAGAGTGAGATGCCAGCTCCTTTCATTCAGTCAGTAGCTTCAAACATTTCTGGTATATGAAAAACATGTTTTTCAATGGCAAAAATCAATGAATATTGTAAATGCACAAACAGTAATATCTCCACATTGCACGGTGCAATTCTGAAATTTTTTGCTTTTTCCTGCTAATCCTAGCATGATACAGAAGATTCAAAGAGAGTGAGATGCCAGCTCCTTTCATTCAGTCAGTAGCTTCAAACATTTCTGGTATATGAAAAACATGTTTTTCAATGGCAAAAATCAATGAATATTGTAAATGCACAAACAGTAATATCTCCACATTGCACGGTGCAATTCTGAAATTTTTAGCTTTTTCCTGTTAATCCTAGCATGATAAAGAAGATTCAAAGAGAGTGAGATGCCAGCTCCTTTCATTCAGTCAGTAGCTTCAAACATTTCTGGACGTTTTTCAATGGCAAAAATCAATGAATATTGTAAATGCACAAACAGTAATATCTCCACATTGCAAGGTGCAATTCTGAAATTTTTTGCTTTTTCCTGCTAATCCTAGCATGATAAAGAAGATTCAAAGAGAGTGAGATGCCAGCTCCTTTCATTCAGTCAGTAGCTTCAAACATTTCTGGTATATGAAAAACATGTTTTTCAATGGCAAAAATCAATGAATATTGTAAATGCACAAACAGTAATATCTCCACATTGCAAGGTGCAATTCTGAAATTTTTAGCTTTTTCCTGTTAATCCTAGCATGATAAAGAAGATTCAAAGAGAGTGAGATGCCAGCTCCTTTCATTCAGTCAGTAGCTTCAAACATTTCTGGACGTTTTTCAATGGCAAAAATCAATGAATATTGTAAATGCACAAACAGTAATATCTCCACATTGCACGGTGCAATTCTGAAATTTTTAGCTTTTTCCTGTTAATCCTAGCATGATAAAGAAGATTCAAAGAGAGTGAGATGCCAGCTCCTTTCATTCAGTCAGTAGCTTCAAACATTTCTGGTATATGAAAAACATGTTTTTCAATGGCAAAAATCAATGAATATTGTAAATGCACAAACAGTAATATCTCCACATTGCACGGTGCAATTCTGAAATTTTTTGCTTTTTCCTGCTAATCCTAGCATGATAAAGAAGATTCAAAGAGAGTGAGATGCCAGCTCCTTTCATTCAGTCAGTAGCTTCAAACATTTCTGGACGTTTTTCAATGGCAAAAATCAATGAATATTGTAAATGCACAAACAGTAATATCTCCACATTGCAAGGTGCAATTCTGAAATTTTTTGCTTTTTCCTGCTAATCCTAGCATGATAAAGAAGATTCAAAGAGAGTGAGATGCCAGCTCCTTTCATTCAGTCAGTAGCTTCAAACATTTCTGGTATATGAAAAACATGTTTTTCAATGGCAAAAATCAATGAATATTGTAAATGCACAAACAGTAATATCTCCACATTGCACGGTGCAATTCTGAAATTTTTAGCTTTTTCCTGTTAATCCTAGCATGATAAAGAAGATTCAAAGAGAGTGAGATGCCAGCTCCTTTCATTCAGTCAGTAGCTTCAAACATTTCTGGTATATGAAAAACATGTTTTTCAATGGCAAAAATCAATGAATATTGTAAATGCACAAACAGTAATATCTCCACATTGCACGGTGCAATTCTGAAATTTTTTGCTTTTTCCTGTTAATCCTAGCATGATAAAGAAGATTCAAAGAGAGTGAGATGCCAGCTCCTTTCATTCAGTCAGTAGCTTCAAACATTTCTGGTATATGAAAAACATGTTTTTCAATGGCAAAAATCAATGAATATTGTAAATGCACAAACAGTAATATCTCCACATTGCACGGTGCAATTCTGAAATTTTTTGCTTTTTCCTGCTAATCCTAGCATGATAAAGAAGATTCAAAGAGAGTGAGATGCCAGCTCCTTTCATTCAGTCAGTAGCTTCAAACATTTCTGGTATATGAAAAACATGTTTTTCAATGGCAAAAATCAATGAATATTGTAAATGCACAAACAGTAATATCTCCACATTGCACGGTGCAATTCTGAAATTTTTTGCTTTTTCCTGCTAATCCTAGCATGATAAAGAAGATTCAAAGAGAGTGAGATGCCAGCTCCTTTCATTCAGTCAGTAGCTTCAAACATTTCTGGTATATGAAAAACATGTTTTTCAATGGCAAAAATCAATGAATATTGTAAATGCACAAACAGTAATATCTCCACATTGCACGGTGCAATTCTGAAATTTTTAGCTTTTTCCTGTTAATCCTAGCATGATAAAGAAGATTCAAAGAGAGTGAGATGCCAGCTCCTTTCATTCAGTCAGTAGCTTCAAACATTTCTGGTATATGAAAAACATGTTTTTCAATGGCAAAAATCAATGAATATTGTAAATGCACAAACAGTAATATCTCCACATTGCAAGGTGCAATTCTGAAATTTTTTGCTTTTTCCTGCTAATCCTAGCATGATAAAGAAGATTCAAAGAGAGTGAGATGCCAGCTCCTTTCATTCAGTCAGTAGCTTCAAACATTTCTGGACGTTTTTCAATGGCAAAAATCAATGAATATTGTAAATGCACAAACAGTAATATCTCCACATTGCAAGGTGCAATTCTGAAATTTTTAGCTTTTTCCTGTTAATCCTAGCATGATAAAGAAGATTCAAAGAGAGTGAGATGCCAGCTCCTTTCATTCAGTCAGTAGCTTCAAACATTTCTGGTATATGAAAAACATGTTTTTCAATGGCAAAAATCAATGAATATTGTAAATGCACAAACAGTAATATCTCCACATTGCACGGTGCAATTCTGAAATTTTTTGCTTTTTCCTGCTAATCCTAGCATGATAAAGAAGATTCAAAGAGAGTGAGATGCCAGCTCCTTTCATTCAGTCAGTAGCTTCAAACATTTCTGGACGTTTTTCAATGGCAAAAATCAATGAATATTGTAAATGCACAAACAGTAATATCTCCACATTGCACGGTGCAATTCTGAAATTTTTAGCTTTTTCCTGTTAATCCTAGCATGATAAAGAATATTCAAAGAGAGTGAGATGCCAGCTCCTTTCATTCAGTCAGTAGCTTCAAACATTTCTGGTATATGAAAAACATGTTTTTCAATGGCAAAAATCAATGAATATTGTAAATGCACAAACAGTAATATCTCCACATTGCACGGTGCAATTCTGAAATTTTTAGCTTTTTCCTGTTAATCCTAGCATGATAAAGAAGATTCAAAGAGAGTGAGATGCCAGCTCCTTTCATTCAGTCAGTAGCTTCAAACATTTCTGGTATATGAAAAACATGTTTTTCAATGGCAAAAATCAATGAATATTGTAAATGCACAAACAGTAATATCTCCACATTGCACGGTGCAATTCTGAAATTTTTTGCTTTTTCCTGCTAATCCTAGCATGATAAAGAAGATTCAAAGAGAGTGAGATGCCAGCTCCTTTCATTCAGTCAGTAGCTTCAAACATTTCTGGACGTTTTTCAATGGCAAAAATCAATGAATATTGTAAATGCACAAACAGTAATATCTCCACATTGCACGGTGCAATTCTGAAATTTTTAGCTTTTTCCTGTTAATCCTAGCATGATAAAGAAGATTCAAAGAGAGTGAGATGCCAGCTCCTTTCATTCAGTCAGTAGCTTCAAACATTTCTGGTATATGAAAAACATGTTTTTCAATGGCAAAAATCAATGAATATTGTAAATGCACAAACAGTAATATCTCCACATTGCAAGGTGCAATTCTGAAATTTTTAGCTTTTTCCTGTTAATCCTAGCATGATAAAGAAGATTCAAAGAGAGTGAGATGCCAGCTCCTTTCATTCAGTCAGTAGCTTCAAACATTTCTGGTATATGAAAAACATGTTTTTCAATGGCAAAAATCAATGAATATTGTAAATGCACAAACAGTAATATCTCCACATTGCACGGTGCAATTCTGAAATTTTTTGCTTTTTCCTGCTAATCCTAGCATGATAAAGAAGATTCAAAGAGAGTGAGATGCCAGCTCCTTTCATTCAGTCAGTAGCTTCAAACATTTCTGGTATATGAAAAACATGTTTTTCAATGGCAAAAATCAATGAATATTGTAAATGCACAAACAGTAATATCTCCACATTGCACGGTGCAATTCTGAAATTTTTAGCTTTTTCCTGTTAATCCTAGCATGATAAAGAAGATTCAAAGAGAGTGAGATGCCAGCTCCTTTCATTCAGTCAGTAGCTTCAAACATTTCTGGACGTTTTTCAATGGCAAAAATCAATGAATATTGTAAATGCACAAACAGTAATATCTCCACATTGCAAGGTGCAATTCTGAAATTTTTTGCTTTTTCCTGCTAATCCTAGCATGATAAAGAAGATTCAAAGAGAGTGAGATGCCAGCTCCTTTCATTCAGTCAGTAGCTTCAAACATTTCTGGTATATGAAAAACATGTTTTTCAATGGCAAAAATCAATGAATATTGTAAATGCACAAACAGTAATATCTCCACATTGCAAGGTGCAATTCTGAAATTTTTAGCTTTTTCCTGTTAATCCTAGCATGATAAAGAAGATTCAAAGAGAGTGAGATGCCAGCTCCTTTCATTCAGTCAGTAGCTTCAAACATTTCTGGACGTTTTTCAATGGCAAAAATCAATGAATATTGTAAATGCACAAACAGTAATATCTCCACATTGCACGGTGCAATTCTGAAATTTTTAGCTTTTTCCTGTTAATCCTAGCATGATAAAGAAGATTCAAAGAGAGTGAGATGCCAGCTCCTTTCATTCAGTCAGTAGCTTCAAACATTTCTGGTATATGAAAAACATGTTTTTCAATGGCAAAAATCAATGAATATTGTAAATGCACAAACAGTAATATCTCCACATTGCACGGTGCAATTCTGAAATTTTTTGCTTTTTCCTGCTAATCCTAGCATGATAAAGAAGATTCAAAGAGAGTGAGATGCCAGCTCCTTTCATTCAGTCAGTAGCTTCAAACATTTCTGGACGTTTTTCAATGGCAAAAATCAATGAATATTGTAAATGCACAAACAGTAATATCTCCACATTGCACGGTGCAATTCTGAAATTTTTAGCTTTTTCCTGTTAATCCTAGCATGATAAAGAAGATTCAAAGAGAGTGAGATGCCAGCTCCTTTCATTCAGTCAGTAGCTTCAAACATTTCTGGTATATGAAAAACATGTTTTTCAATGGCAAAAATCAATGAATATTGTAAATGCACAAACAGTAATATCTCCACATTGCAAGGTGCAATTCTGAAATTTTTAGCTTTTTCCTGTTAATCCTAGCATGATAAAGAAGATTCAAAGAGAGTGAGATGCCAGCTCCTTTCATTCAGTCAGTAGCTTCAAACATTTCTGGTATATGAAAAACATGTTTTTCAATGGCAAAAATCAATGAATATTGTAAATGCACAAACAGTAATATCTCCACATTGCACGGTGCAATTCTGAAATTTTTTGCTTTTTCCTGCTAATCCTAGCATGATAAAGAAGATTCAAAGAGAGTGAGATGCCAGCTCCTTTCATTCAGTCAGTAGCTTCAAACATTTCTGGTATATGAAAAACATGTTTTTCAATGGCAAAAATCAATGAATATTGTAAATGCACAAACAGTAATATCTCCACATTGCACGGTGCAATTCTGAAATTTTTAGCTTTTTCCTGTTAATCCTAGCATGATAAAGAAGATTCAAAGAGAGTGAGATGCCAGCTCCTTTCATTCAGTCAGTAGCTTCAAACATTTCTGGACGTTTTTCAATGGCAAAAATCAATGAATATTGTAAATGCACAAACAGTAATATCTCCACATTGCAAGGTGCAATTCTGAAATTTTTTGCTTTTTCCTGCTAATCCTAGCATGATAAAGAAGATTCAAAGAGAGTGAGATGCCAGCTCCTTTCATTCAGTCAGTAGCTTCAAACATTTCTGGTATATGAAAAACATGTTTTTCAATGGCAAAAATCAATGAATATTGTAAATGCACAAACAGTAATATCTCCACATTGCAAGGTGCAATTCTGAAATTTTTAGCTTTTTCCTGTTAATCCTAGCATGATAAAGAAGATTCAAAGAGAGTGAGATGCCAGCTCCTTTCATTCAGTCAGTAGCTTCAAACATTTCTGGACGTTTTTCAATGGCAAAAATCAATGAATATTGTAAATGCACAAACAGTAATATCTCCACATTGCACGGTGCAATTCTGAAATTTTTAGCTTTTTCCTGTTAATCCTAGCATGATAAAGAAGATTCAAAGAGAGTGAGATGCCAGCTCCTTTCATTCAGTCAGTAGCTTCAAACATTTCTGGTATATGAAAAACATGTTTTTCAATGGCAAAAATCAATGAATATTGTAAATGCACAAACAGTAATATCTCCACATTGCACGGTGCAATTCTGAAATTTTTTGCTTTTTCCTGCTAATCCTAGCATGATAAAGAAGATTCAAAGAGAGTGAGATGCCAGCTCCTTTCATTCAGTCAGTAGCTTCAAACATTTCTGGACGTTTTTCAATGGCAAAAATCAATGAATATTGTAAATGCACAAACAGTAATATCTCCACATTGCACGGTGCAATTCTGAAATTTTTAGCTTTTTCCTGTTAATCCTAGCATGATAAAGAAGATTCAAAGAGAGTGAGATGCCAGCTCCTTTCATTCAGTCAGTAGCTTCAAACATTTCTGGTATATGAAAAACATGTTTTTCAATGGCAAAAATCAATGAATATTGTAAATGCACAAACAGTAATATCTCCACATTGCACGGTGCAATTCTGAAATTTTTAGCTTTTTCCTGTTAATCCTAGCATGATAAAGAAGATTCAAAGAGAGTGAGATGCCAGCTCCTTTCATTCAGTCAGTAGCTTCAAACATTTCTGGTATATGAAAAACATGTTTTTCAATGGCAAAAATCAATGAATATTGTAAATGCACAAACAGTAATATCTCCACATTGCACGGTGCAATTCTGAAATTTTTAGCTTTTTCCTGCTAATCCTAGCATGATAAAGAAGATTCAAAGAGAGTGAGATGCCAGCTCCTTTCATTCAGTCAGTAGCTTCAAACATTTCTGGACGTTTTTCAATGGCAAAAATCAATGAATATTGTAAATGCACAAACAGTAATATCTCCACATTGCACGGTGCAATTCTGAAATTTTTTGCTTTTTCCTGCTAATCCTAGCATGATAAAGAAGATTCAAAGAGAGTGAGATGCCAGCTCCTTTCATTCAGTCAGTAGCTTCAAACATTTCTGGTATATGAAAAACATGTTTTTCAATGGCAAAAATCAATGAATATTGTAAATGCACAAACAGTAATATCTCCACATTGCACGGTGCAATTCTGAAATTTTTTGCTTTTTCCTGCTAATCCTAGCATGATAAAGAAGATTCAAAGAGAGTGAGATGCCAGCTCCTTTCATTCAGTCAGTAGCTTCAAACATTTCTGGTATATGAAAAACATGTTTTTCAATGGCAAAAATCAATGAATATTGTAAATGCACAAACAGTAATATCTCCACATTGCACGGTGCAATTCTAAAATTTTTTGCTTTTTCCTGTTAATCCTAGCATGATAAAGAAGATTCAAAGAGAGTGAGATGCCAGCTCCTTTCATTCAGTCAGTAGCTTCAAACATTTCTGGTATATGAAAAACATGTTTTTCAATGGCAAAAATCAATGAATATTGTAAATGCACAAACAGTAATATCTCCACATTGCAAGGTGCAATTCTGAAATTTTTTGCTTTTTCCTGTTAATCCTAGCATGATAAAGAAGATTCAAAGAGAGTGAGATGCCAGCTCCTTTCATTCAGTCAGTAGCTTCAAACATTTCTGGTATATGAAAAACATGTTTTTCAATGGCAAAAATCAATGAATATTGTAAATGCACAAACAGTAATATCTCCACATTGCACGGTGCAATTCTGAAATTTTTTGCTTTTTCCTGCTAATCCTAGCATGATAAAGAAGATTCAAAGAGAGTGAGATGCCAGCTCCTTTCATTCAGTCAGTAGCTTCAAACATTTCTGGACGTTTTTCAATGGCAAAAATCAATGAATATTGTAAATGCACAAACAGTAATATCTCCACATTGCACGGTGGAATTCTGAAATTTTTAGCTTTTTCCTGTTAATCCTAGCATGATAAAGAAGATTCAAAGAGAGTGAGATGCCAGCTCCTTTCATTCAGTCAGTAGCTTCAAACATTTCTGGTATATGAAAAACATGTTTTTCAATGGCAAAAATCAATGAATATTGTAAATGCACAAACAGTAATATCTCCACATTGCAAGGTGCAATTCTGAAATTTTTAGCTTTTTCCTGTTAATCCTAGCATGATAAAGAAGATTCAAAGAGAGTGAGATGCCAGCTCCTTTCATTCAGTCAGTAGCTTCAAACATTTCTGGTATATGAAAAACATGTTTTTCAATGGCAAAAATCAATGAATATTGTAAATGCACAAACAGTAATATCTCCACATTGCACGGTGCAATTCTGAAATTTTTTGCTTTTTCCTGCTAATCCTAGCATGATAAAGAAGATTCAAAGAGAGTGAGATGCCAGCTCCTTTCATTCAGTCAGTAGCTTCAAACATTTCTGGTATATGAAAAACATGTTTTTCAATGGCAAAAATCAATGAATATTGTAAATGCACAAACAGTAATATCTCCACATTGCACGGTGCAATTCTGAAATTTTTAGCTTTTTCCTGTTAATCCTAGCATGATAAAGAAGATTCAAAGAGAGTGAGATGCCAGCTCCTTTCATTCAGTCAGTAGCTTCAAACATTTCTGGACGTTTTTCAATGGCAAAAATCAATGAATATTGTAAATGCACAAACAGTAATATCTCCACATTGCAAGGTGCAATTCTGAAATTTTTTGCTTTTTCCTGCTAATCCTAGCATGATAAAGAAGATTCAAAGAGAGTGAGATGCCAGCTCCTTTCATTCAGTCAGTAGCTTCAAACATTTCTGGTATATGAAAAACATGTTTTTCAATGGCAAAAATCAATGAATATTGTAAATGCACAAACAGTAATATCTCCACATTGCAAGGTGCAATTCTGAAATTTTTAGCTTTTTCCTGTTAATCCTAGCATGATAAAGAAGATTCAAAGAGAGTGAGATGCCAGCTCCTTTCATTCAGTCAGTAGCTTCAAACATTTCTGGACGTTTTTCAATGGCAAAAATCAATGAATATTGTAAATGCACAAACAGTAATATCTCCACATTGCACGGTGCAATTCTGAAATTTTTAGCTTTTTCCTGTTAATCCTAGCATGATAAAGAAGATTCAAAGAGAGTGAGATGCCAGCTCCTTTCATTCAGTCAGTAGCTTCAAACATTTCTGGTATATGAAAAACATGTTTTTCAATGGCAAAAATCAATGAATATTGTAAATGCACAAACAGTAATATCTCCACATTGCACGGTGCAATTCTGAAATTTTTTGCTTTTTCCTGCTAATCCTAGCATGATAAAGAAGATTCAAAGAGAGTGAGATGCCAGCTCCTTTCATTCAGTCAGTAGCTTCAAACATTTCTGGACGTTTTTCAATGGCAAAAATCAATGAATATTGTAAATGCACAAACAGTAATATCTCCACATTGCACGGTGCAATTCTGAAATTTTTAGCTTTTTCCTGTTAATCCTAGCATGATAAAGAAGATTCAAAGAGAGTGAGATGCCAGCTCCTTTCATTCAGTCAGTAGCTTCAAACATTTCTGGTATATGAAAAACATGTTTTTCAATGGCAAAAATCAATGAATATTGTAAATGCACAAACAGTAATATCTCCACATTGCACGGTGCAATTCTGAAATTTTTTGCTTTTTCCTGCTAATCCTAGCATGATAAAGAAGATTCAAAGAGAGTGAGATGCCAGCTCCTTTCATTCAGTCAGTAGCTTCAAACATTTCTGGTATATGAAAAACATGTTTTTCAATGGCAAAAATCAATGAATATTGTAAATGCACAAACAGTAATATCTCCACATTGCACGGTGCAATTCTGAAATTTTTTGCTTTTTCCTGCTAATCCTAGCATGATAAAGAAGATTCAAAGAGAGTGAGATGCCAGCTCCTTTCATTCAGTCAGTAGCTTCAAACATTTCTGGACGTTTTTCAATGGCAAAAATCAATGAATATTGTAAATGCACAAACAGTAATATCTCCACATTGCACGGTGCAATTCTGAAATTTTTAGCTTTTTCCTGTTAATCCTAGCATGATAAAGAAGATTCAAAGAGAGTGAGATGCCAGCTCCTTTCATTCAGTCAGTAGCTTCAAACATTTCTGGTATATGAAAAACATGTTTTTCAATGGCAAAAATCAATGAATATTGTAAATGCACAAACAGTAATATCTCCACATTGCAAGGTGCAATTCTGAAATTTTTAGCTTTTTCCTGTTAATCCTAGCATGATAAAGAAGATTCAAAGAGAGTGAGATGCCAGCTCCTTTCATTCAGTCAGTAGCTTCAAACATTTCTGGTATATGAAAAACATGTTTTTCAATGGCAAAAATCAATGAATATTGTAAATGCACAAACAGTAATATCTCCACATTGCACGGTGCAATTCTGAAATTTTTTGCTTTTTCCTGCTAATCCTAGCATGATAAAGAAGATTCAAAGAGAGTGAGATGCCAGCTCCTTTCATTCAGTCAGTAGCTTCAAACATTTCTGGTATATGAAAAACATGTTTTTCAATGGCAAAAATCAATGAATATTGTAAATGCACAAACAGTAATATCTCCACATTGCACGGTGCAATTCTGAAATTTTTAGCTTTTTCCTGTTAATCCTAGCATGATAAAGAAGATTCAAAGAGAGTGAGATGCCAGCTCCTTTCATTCAGTCAGTAGCTTCAAACATTTCTGGACGTTTTTCAATGGCAAAAATCAATGAATATTGTAAATGCACAAACAGTAATATCTCCACATTGCAAGGTGCAATTCTGAAATTTTTTGCTTTTTCCTGCTAATCCTAGCATGATAAAGAAGATTCAAAGAGAGTGAGATGCCAGCTCCTTTCATTCAGTCAGTAGCTTCAAACATTTCTGGTATATGAAAAACATGTTTTTCAATGGCAAAAATCAATGAATATTGTAAATGCACAAACAGTAATATCTCCACATTGCAAGGTGCAATTCTGAAATTTTTAGCTTTTTCCTGTTAATCCTAGCATGATAAAGAAGATTCAAAGAGAGTGAGATGCCAGCTCCTTTCATTCAGTCAGTAGCTTCAAACATTTCTGGACGTTTTTCAATGGCAAAAATCAATGAATATTGTAAATGCACAAACAGTAATATCTCCACATTGCACGGTGCAATTCTGAAATTTTTAGCTTTTTCCTGTTAATCCTAGCATGATAAAGAAGATTCAAAGAGAGTGAGATGCCAGCTCCTTTCATTCAGTCAGTAGCTTCAAACATTTCTGGTATATGAATAACATGTTTTTCAATGGCAAAAATCAATGAATATTGTAAATGCACAAACAGTAATATCTCCACATTGCACGGTGCAATTCTGAAATTTTTTGCTTTTTCCTGCTAATCCTAGCATGATAAAGAAGATTCAAAGAGAGTGAGATGCCAGCTCCTTTCATTCAGTCAGTAGCTTCAAACATTTCTGGACGTTTTTCAATGGCAAAAATCAATGAATATTGTAAATGCACAAACAGTAATATCTCCACATTGCACGGTGCAATTCTGAAATTTTTAGCTTTTTCCTGTTAATCCTAGCATGATAAAGAAGATTCAAAGAGAGTGAGATGCCAGCTCCTTTCATTCAGTCAGTAGCTTCAAACATTTCTGGTATATGAAAAACATGTTTTTCAATGGCAAAAATCAATGAATATTGTAAATGCACAAACAGTAATATCTCCACATTGCACGGTGCAATTCTGAAATTTTTAGCTTTTTCCTGTTAATCCTAGCATGATAAAGAAGATTCAAAGAGAGTGATATGCCAGCTCCTTTCATTCAGTCAGTAGCTTCAAACATTTCTGGTATATGAAAAACATGTTTTTCAATGGCAAAAATCAATGAATATTGTAAATGCACAAACAGTAATATCTCCACATTGCACGGTGCAATTCTGAAATTTTTAGCTTTTTCCTGCTAATCCTAGCATGATAAAGAAGATTCAAAGAGAGTGAGATGCCAGCTCCTTTCATTCAGTTAGTAGCTTCAAACATTTCTGGACGTTTTTCAATGGCAAAAATCAATGAATATTGTAAATGCACAAACAGTAATATCTCCACATTGCACGGTGCAATTCTGAAATTTTTTGCTTTTTCCTGCTAATCCTAGCATGATAAAGAAGATTCAAAGAGAGTGAGATGCCAGCTCCTTTCATTCAGTCAGTAGCTTCAAACATTTCTGGTATATGAAAAACATGTTTTTCAATGGCAAAAATCAATGAATATTGTAAATGCACAAACAGTAATATCTCCACATTGCACGGTGCAATTCTGAAATTTTTTGCTTTTTCCT
Source organism: Phyllobates terribilis (assembly GCF_046119375.1). Lineage (NCBI taxonomy): Eukaryota > Metazoa > Chordata > Amphibia > Anura > Dendrobatidae > Phyllobates > Phyllobates terribilis. Next base: position 3,230 of record NW_027366737.1, on the reverse strand, counting down.
GCTAATCCTAGCATGATAAAGAAGATTCAAAGAGAGTGAGATGCCAGCTCCTTTCATTCAGTCAGTAGCTTCAAACATTTCTGGTATATGAAAAACATGTTTTTCAATGGCAAAAATCAATGAATATTGTAAATGCACAAACAGTAATATCTCCACATTGCACGGTGCAATTCTAAAATTTTTTGCTTTTTCCTGTTAATCCTAGCATGATAAAGAAGATTCAAAGAGAGTGAGATGCCAGCTCCTTTCATTCAGTCAGTAGCTTCAAACATTTCTGGACGTTTTTCAATGGCAAAAATCAATGAATATTGTAAATGCACAAACAGTAATATCTCCACATTGCACGGTGCAATTCTGAAATTTTTTGCTTTTTCCTGCTAATCCTAGCATGATAAAGAAGATTCAAAGAGAGTGAGATGCCAGCTCCTTTCATTCAGTCAGTAGCTTCAAACATTTCTGGTATATGAAAAACATGTTTTTCAATGGCAAAAATCAATGAATATTGTAAATGCACAAACAGTAATATCTCCACATTGCACGGTGCAATTCTGAAATTTTTTGCTTTTTCCTGCTAATCCTAGCATGATAAAGAAGATTCAAAGAGAGTGAGATGCCAGCTCCTTTCATTCAGTCAGTAGCTTCAAACATTTCTGGTATATGAAAAACATGTTTTTCAATGGCAAAAATCAATGAATATTGTAAATGCACAAACAGTAATATCTCCACATTGCACGGTGCAATTCTAAAATTTTTTGCTTTTTCCTGTTAATCCTAGCATGATAAAGAAGATTCAAAGAGAGTGAGATGCCAGCTCCTTTCATTCAGTCAGTAGCTTCAAACATTTCTGGTATATGAAAAACATGTTTTTCAATGGCAAAAATCAATGAATATTGTAAATGCACAAACAGTAATATCTCCACATTGCAAGGTGCAATTCTGAAATTTTTTGCTTTTTCCTGTTAATCCTAGCATGATAAAGAAGATTCAAAGAGAGTGAGATGCCAGCTCCTTTCATTCAGTCAGTAGCTTCAAACATTTCTGGTATATGAAAAACATGTTTTTCAATGGCAAAAATCAATGAATATTGTAAATGCATAAACAGTAATATCTCCACATTGCACGGTGCAATTCTGAAATTTTTAGCTTTTTCCTGTTAATCCTAGCATGATAAAGAAGATTCAAAGAGAGTGAGATGCCAGCTCCTTTCATTCAGTCAGTAGCTTCAAACATTTCTGGACGTTTTTCAATGGCAAAAATCAATGAATATTGTAAATGCACAAACAGTAATATCTCCACATTGCACGGTGCAATTCTGAAATTTTTTGCTTTTTCCTGCTAATCCTAGCATGATAAAGAAGATTCAAAGAGAGTGAGATGCCAGCTCCTTTCATTCAGTCAGTAGCTTCAAACATTTCTGGTATATGAAAAACATGTTTTTCAATGGCAAAAATCAATGAATATTGTAAATGCACAAACAGTAATATCTCCACATTGCAAGGTGCAATTCTGAAATTTTTTGCTTTTTCCTGCTAATCCTAGCATGATAAAGAAGATTCAAAGAGAGTGAGATGCCAGCTCCTTTCATTCAGTCAGCAGCTTCAAACATTTCTGGTATATGAAAAACATGTTTTTCAATGGCAAAAATCAATGAATATTGTAAATGCACAAACAGTAATATCTCCACATTGCACGGTGCAATTCTGAAATTTTTAGCTTTTTCCTGCTAATCCTAGCATGATAAAGAAGATTCAAAGAGAGTGAGATGCCAGCTCCTTTCATTCAGTCAGTAGCTTCAAACATTTCTGGTATATGAAAAACATGTTTTTCAATGGCAAAAATCAATGAATATTGTAAATGCACAAACAGTAATATCTCCACATTGCAAGGTGCAATTCTGAAATTTTTAGCTTTTTCCTGCTAATCCTAGCATGATAAAGAAGATTCAAAGAGAGTGAGATGCCAGCTCCTTTCATTCAGTCAGTAGCTTCAAACATTTCTGGACGTTTTTCAATGGCAAAAATCAATGAATATTGTAAATGCACAAACAGTAATATCTCCACATTGCACGGTGCAATTCTGAAATTTTTTGCTTTTTCCTGTTAATCCTAGCATGATAAAGAAGATTCAAAGAGAGTGAGATGCCAGCTCCTTTCATTCAGTCAGTAGCTTCAAACATTTCTGGTATATGAAAAACATGTTTTTCAATGGCAAAAATCAATGAATATTGTAAATGCACAAACAGTAATATCTCCACATTGCAAGGTGCAATTCTGAAATTTTTTGCTTTTTCCTGCTAATCCTAGCATGATAAAGAAGATTCAAAGAGAGTGAGATGCCAGCTCCTTTCATTCAGTCAGTAGCTTCAAACATTTCTGGACGTTTTTCAATGGCAAAAATCAATGAATATTGTAAATGCACAAACAGTAATATCTCCACATTGCACGGTGCAATTCTGAAATTTTTAGCTTTTTCCTGTTAATCCTAGCATGATAAAGAAGATTCAAAGAGAGTGAGATGCCAGCTCCTTTCATTCAGTCAGTAGCTTCAAACATTTCTGGTATATGAAAAACATGTTTTTCAATGGCAAAAATCAATGAATATTGTAAATGCACAAACAGTAATATCTCCACATTGCAAGGTGCAATTCTGAAATTTTTTGCTTTTTCCTGCTAATCCTAGCATGATAAAGAAGATTCAAAGAGAGTGAGATGCCAGCTCCTTTCATTCAGTCAGTAGCTTCAAACATTTCTGGTATATGAAAAACATGTTTTTCAATGGCAAAAATCAATGAATATTGTAAATGCACAAACAGTAATATCTCCACATTGCACGGTGCAATTCTGAAATTTTTTGCTTTTTCCTGCTAATCCTAGCATGATAAAGAAGATTCAAAGAGAGTGAGATGCCAGCTCCTTTCATTCAGTCAGTAGCTTCAAACATTTCTGGTATATGAAAAACATGTTTTTCAATGGCAAAAATCAATGAATATTGTAAATGCACAAACAGTAATATCTCCACATTGCACGGTGCAATTCTGAAATTTTTAGCTTTTTCCTGTTAATCCTAGCATGATAAAGAAGATTCAAAGAGAGTGAGATGCCAGCTCCTTTCATTCAGTCAGTAGCTTCAAACATTTCTGGACGTTTTTCAATGGCAAAAATCAATGAATATTGTAAATGCACAAACAGTAATATCTCCACATTGCAAGGTGCAATTCTGAAATTTTTTGC